>NC_048232.1:5829392-6054060 GCF_002007445.2 Ailuropoda melanoleuca | reverse complement strand
TCTATGATGCTCTATAGTCCGCATCATTCTTTGAGTTAGGTATTTCCATGCGTTCCTTCTCCCCGTTCCTTCAGTTCTTTGTCTTATCAGTCAGGCCTCCCCTGACCTCATTTTCCCCAACACATTGGTTATTACGTGAACAATTTCACACATGCTTCCTCATTTACTATGTGCCTCTCCATGCCGGGAGGAAAGCCTGGGGAGAACCAAACCATAAGAAGCAGGGCTTCCTGGGAGGAGGGAAGGATCTGACTGAGATGAGACTTCAGGGTCCAAGTTTGTCATTTTATGGGAGCTTACAGCCCTTGCAAGTGTGTGCTAGGTTCAACCCGAGTCTAGTCTCAGAGGACAGCATCTGGTTTGTAGGGTATGGTGTTGAGGGGAGAATTCCTCAATCCTCATTTGTGTTCCCTTATAATCATCCTCTGGGATGAGATTGCACAATTGCTTCACAGATGCAACTGGAAGTTGCAAACCCTTCGTCCTGCTTAGGAGCTCCAAAAACTAGAAACATCTAAAGATAAACTTACGTGTTTCTCTGAGATGGCCATCAGTCCCCTTCCCCAAATCACTATCCAGAGGCGATTCTGAAGATTCCACGACTGAGCTGTGATGACCTTTCATGCACGCGTTCACTCGTGAAGGCCTGTGGGTGTCCAGCCACGACTTGGTGAGGACCCACAGGGAGCTTACCCTCCGCCAGGGCCTGGTGAGCTGGGCATTAGACAAGTAAATACTGAAATAGTTTGATTAAATTTTAATGATCTCACAAAAGCTGAGTTTGGAGTTTTGTAGGATTACAATTTAAGGCACATCATCTAACCCTGGGGTTGGAGACGTTTTGTTGGAAAAGTGATGTCGTAAGGTGAAATTTGAAAGATGCATAGAAGTTGTGTTGATCACGGTTTTTCAAAAAATTATGAAGCTTGATTCTCTAGCTGATGGGCATGTTGTCCATGAACGTACAGAATCGAAGCTACAGAAAACACAAATAGCCTGTTTTCTTGGGTGTGTGTGTGTGTGTTTGTTTTTTTATCCCACTAAACCAGAAGGAAAGAATTGGTTGGAATAGTATTTACTTGCTGAATGGATCTGTATGGAGACTTGCTGTCTAACCACAAAGAGCTTTCTGTATTTTCACCTGAAGGTGTTATTACAAGCGTTATTGGCAATATTGTTTTCTTTTTCATTATTATCTGCATTCATTAACTCTAATTGATATTTCAGAGGTTGTTTGTTGGTTGATAAAAGCTTAGGATACAGTATGATTCTCTCATGTGTAGGTCTTGGAAAAAACACAGCTCTTAAGAAAAAGTAGCATACAGCATGACGAAGGACGAGACGGTTCTCCCTCGCTAACCCCGGGTACGGGCTAAGCATGGTGAAGGGCACGGATGACCTTGTGGAAGCTCCGTAATTCATTAGAGTTTCATGCGATAGAGCGTGATTTGATCTGAAAGCCACAGGGATGGGGACAAGCTTGCTTCGTAGACCTCGCTGAGGAAGCCAGAGGAGAGACACCGCTGAAGGCAAAAACCTGAGAGCGTTGAGGATGCTTTGGCTGCGCTGGCCAGCCTGAGACTTGGGTTATTTCAAATCTGTTTTAATGCCGTCCACGAATTCTGCTTTGGGGGGGAAAGAAACAAAACAAAGAAAGGAAAAGGAAAGGGGAGAACCGTTCATGTTGTCAGTCTGGGAGCACTCAGAGCCACGGATGAACCAACATCCAGATCAGCTGCTTAATCTAAATAAGGGGCACCCACTACGAGTGAGATTTAACGCTGACAGTTTCCCCTGTGATACTGCTGTGGTGGCCAGAGTGGCGGAACACCAAGGAAGAAGGTGGCAAGCACTGCTGTCTTCTGTCAAAGTAGTCACGACAGGGGAAGCCATTCCAGCAGCTGACGGCAGGCCAGAGACAACCATGCTGCTGAGTGAGAGCGGGGAGGAACGCTGGGCCCCCGGGATAGGTGTCTGTGGAGTCCCGACCAAGAGAACACACGCACCGCCATCATTCTAGGGCTAGGAGCTCCTGAGGCTATCTGACCACATTCCCACTTCATAGGTGAAATGACGACTGGCCCTCCATTATTTCAGACCAGTGGCTTACCCCATACTTGCTTCTTGCCATATCGAACTTGCCTGACCATTCAGCCAGAGGTTGACAATCCAGTTTTGATACAAAAACAGTGGGGGGAAGAGGTGGTCAATAGTTAACATTTGTATGGCACTTGGTTCTAAGGGCCTTATGTTAATTCACTTCCCGCCACCTTCTAATATTAAGAGGGAAGGACTGCTATGCCCTCTGTTTTACCGTTGGCAAAACTGCCACGTGAAGAGGCTACGTCGTCTCCTCAAGGTCACCTGGCCCGGCGGGTATGAATGTGGGCCATCTGGCATCAGAGTCCAACCGCTAGCCGCGATACTGTACTACCACTTTTCAATACAGCAGAGCCTGTTCCACCATATTGGTAATATCCTCATGAGAATATTAATGGACAGGTCTGTGCAACAGTGACTCAGGTGAAATATTTGGAGCTTGATGGGAACTTCACCCATTACTGTAACAGTGAGAATAGGTATAGATTCACGCATGTGTATGTGCCTTGCATGTCTGTATAGAATGGGGCTAACTCAAAACCAATCTAAATTCTAAACATTCTAGAATATTCTAGTATATGTGCTGCTGACGTGAGCACTACACATTCTATAATATTCTAATTCTGGTACATTGTGTGTCATCTACCAGATGAGGAAAAAAAATCAAAACCTCTAGGCTGACAAATTCCTTCATGATCTTGTTCCTGTACTTCTCTTTGGCCTCACTTCTGTCAACAACTCTCCCCTTTACCCTACACAGTAGCCCTACGGAAAGGCAGTTCTGTGAAGGGACAACCATGCTTCCTGATGGGAGCATGTTTCTTGACCTTGTTCCTCGATGCCTTCCTGTATGGCCCCCTTCCCCTTCTCTCATTTACCTGACTAACTCATCTTTGCCTTTTAGAATTCAGACGGAAGTTCTCTCCTCTGGGAACCTCCCAGCCCTCTTCTGCCAAGGCTGAGGTGCAGGTCTGTCCTGGGTAGTGTCTCTTGTCATCTTCGGCTACTGTCTTGCAGAGAACTTCTCATGTGTATCGCTGTTGGGGATTGGTCGGTCACGCTAGTAGATTGGTGGCCCTTAATGGAGGAAAAGGACCTGGTATATGGCAGGTGTTCAATAAATATTTGCTGAGTGAATGTGCCAGTTTATGTGGGGAATATAAAATTAATGTGCTCTGTACTCAGAAGCCACCTGATAATGTTAACTTGGGTGACAAGATTACCAGTAAGTATTTCTTTTCTCCTTTTCCTTTCCGTTTCTTTCCTCTTCCTCCATCTTTTCTTCTTTCCTCCCTCCCTCTCTCCTTCCACACTCCCTCTATCTTTTCTCTCTTTCTATTTTTTTGTTACCTCTGGCTGCTTTTTTTGCGATGAATATTTATTTTGCAACGAGTATTTATTACTTTTATAACTAAATAAAGCCACTAAAGTGCTCACATTTAGAGAGAAAACAAGAAGCATTCGAAAAAGAAACAGATGAACCCATTCGTATCCTAAAACCGAGCCGCTAATAATGTCATGGTTCTCTTCTGATTGTTGATGTTTCTGACTAGGACTGCTGGGTTGATTGGGCAGAGACAGAGAGATGGAGCCTCAAATATATACTTCAGTTTTCAACTCATTTGGTGTCTTACCTGGAATTCTGGGTCCACCTGTTGCTCTGAGTGAACTTCACTCCAACTCTGACTCTCCATGTTTGACTGGCTGGGCTCAAGGTCCCCAGACACAGAGGCAGGCACTCCTCTTTCAAGACTGTTATTCCATACATTTCTTCCACACAATATTAAGTGAGACATAGTAACCACCCCAATTATTCTCCAGTTTTTCTTCATTATGCTTGGGAACCACATGGTGAGAGAATGGCTTTCTCTTTGGTGAGAGTAGCACACAGCACCGATTGCTTCTCTGAGAGAACACGGTATTTCGTGGGTAATTAGCTAAGTGGGCCAACCCATCTCTGACTCTGTTGTAGGGCTCTGGCACCAACAATGCCCCAGAGTCCTCACCAAGAGACTGGGACGTGCTTCCTCTTTGGGAACCAACAGGTAGGAATAGCAACTACCAGCTACAGTCAGAAACTCTACCGAGGAAAAGAACAAAAAAAGAGACAAATATTTTGAGCGCTTCCTACATGTTCAATACCAGTAGGCAATTTCTCCCTCCTTATGTAATGTATCCTCTTGGCTTTTCCTGAGATGGAATTGACTTAAATTTTTACCTGTGAAGAAACTCAAATACAAGGGAGTTGAGAAATGAATCTGCACAAAGTCATCTAGCTAGCCAGCGAGAAATTGAGTTTGAAGCAAAGTCGCCACCCTCTTGAAACTCTGATGCGCCACATTGTAAAAGCCAGCCAACCCCTCAAATGGGGGAGCCCCGTCCTAACACCAACACAGCAAATGACTCGTTGTGGGGTGTCAAGATGTTTTCCTTTAACTTTGATTCTTTTATACATGAGGTATAGCAAAGAAAAAACTATCAGGAAAAACGAAGTCTGCTCCTCTGGTTGCCACGGAGATAAACAACTTACTTTCTAGCACAAAACCTTTCTTGGGGGAGCAGCCATAATTGAGATTTCTGACTTCCAAGAATTGTATTCAAGGAGGATTGACTTCCACTTGTTCACAATCTGTTTTTGAAAAAGAAATGTGGGTGTCGTAGATACTGTACTCATTTCCTGGTGTAGACAATCCGAGTAGCAGAAACTATTTTAAATCTTAGAGCTTTGTTTCAGCATCCTGAATGGAGGAAAATTTCCGTTTCCTGGGAGGTGTGTACATTGTGTGTGTATGAGTGTGTGTGTGAGAGAGAGAGAGAGAGGCCGAGACAGAGGGTTCTCTAGAAGCTATTTGAAGTGCCAGTCTATAAGTTAAACATAAAACATAGGACGAAAGAGAAGACATTCGTTTGTCTCTAAAAGCATTCTTTAAGTAAGAATGAATTCGCAAGTAATGAAACATGGAATTTTACATCAAAAACTAGGGACGTACTGTATGGTGACTAACATAATATAGTAAAAAATTATTATAAAAAATAAAAAAATTTAAAATTAAAAAATATAAGAATAATAAACCAAAATCGTCATCCCTGGAAATACCAGAGATGAAGTGCTGGGACACGGCTAGTAAGCATTTGTGTAGATTTACAGACTGGGAGCTGCTACGTGAGTGGAAAACTGAGGGAGAGCCGAGTCTTACCTGGACTCCCGCTCTGGGACTTGGGGCTTCCTATGAGCATGGGTGTAGGGTAGATGCGGCCTGCAGACTCACACGAAATCCAGAACGGAGGGGCCTGCAGTGAAGTTACACTGGAAACAGACAGGTGGTCTTCATGCAGCATTAATTGCAGGGGGGAAGATGTGACCCACCAAAGTAGGCACGGGAGGAGGGGCGTCTGGGGACGGGAGCCAGGGAAGGCATCCGGCGCGTGGGTAGAGGAGGGACCCATGGAGCTTCTCTGCTGTGCTGCCTAAGCCCTTGGGCAGGTGCTTGCTGAATAGCTGGGGGCGGGGGGATCGCAGAACAACAACCCCTTCCTTTGACAGAAGGGGAGTCCGGGAGTCAGGACAGACAATGCGTGTGAGTGCACATAGGAAATGAGAGCTGAAACCACAGCTCAAGGCTTGCTGTCTTCTTGGCTATTTTGATAAAAATAGCTACTGGCTGGTACATCGTGCTTAACCTACATTCATGGCTGCCTATTATTATTTTGTATTTCATTATTTGAATTTAATTTAATTCATTGATGATAGAAAGAAGCAGGGGATTTCAACAGATCATAAACTTCCCTGAAATCAAGGAAGGCTATTTGTACACGTAGCACTGTTGAATGACCGTTTGTTGGGAAATAAGCAGTGAACTGATGTTGGTATCAGGTAGTGATTACAGACAATAAAAAAGATGATAATTTAGTTAATGTGTGTTTGATATATTATGTATTTCCAAATGGATTGTAAACTAAGGAAGGGAATGGGAAAATTTTTTTCAAGGAGGGAAATAAATTGATGTGGAAAAGTGACGGTGAGACACGCGGCTTTTGGAGGGAAGAGGTTCACAGGCTTATTCATGCCAGGCAGGTTGAACAACTTCTCCATGATAGTCAGATGGTGGCAAAAAAGTTGCATATGGAGCAGTAAAAATAATGGGTGATAGGAGAAGATAGGATGATGGAATCAGAGACTCCATTAAAAACTCAAAGGGATTTTCTTATGACCATGACCATAGATCAGTGTTTTTCTCTTCTTCTCCTGGAAAAGCAAACAAAAGCAACCAGGAGAATTTTAAAAATCCTACAACTTCAATTGTCCATGGAATTTAGAAGTCAGCTAATCTTCAGGTGTCAAAATACCTATAGAACTTCCAAAAGCCTGAGATTAGGCAGAAGCAGATGGGAGGAAATGAAAATAAGGAGCCAGTGAGTGGAGAGTGGAACTGTAAGAAGCAGATTTTAAAAAGAGCCCCCCCAAATCCTATTACTGATAGTCAGTGCAAGAGCTGTGTCTCTTGTCTGCAACAATGGATGTGTTGTACCAGGATGAGGACAGCTGGTCGTAGAAAGCATGATGGGTTCAGGCTGGTTCAGATGTGCAGAGGAGAAATGGAAACTCATGTGGAAAGACAGTATTTGCAGAAAGCAGTCAGTTTTTGTGGCAACGAAGAAGGAAGCCCTCTTTGTAAAGCCTGGAAAACGATCTGTTCCTTTTCCACTTGTAGGAATACTCTGGGGACAGCTGGGTCAAAAAAGTCAACTTTTCAATGATCAGTAATAAAGAAAGTACTAAAAGTGAATAAAGTGTGGAAAAGATCTTCAACATTTTCCACTAATGTAGAATATTCATCATAAAAATGGTGCCACTGAACAAAGATAAATAACGACCAATCATTTTACCATGATTTTAAAGAGCTTAAGGAGGCAATTGCTTCCAAGAAGGAAGAACACAAAGTAGAAACTTCAGAATTTGGGAAGGAATATAAGGAAACTGTAAGTTATAAAACATGGGCAGAACTCAGAAAAGAAATAGAAGAGAAACACAAAAGCATTCTAGAAATGGAAAGGAAATCTGAAGATCACAAGACAGAAGACAGAAAACGTCCTAAGGAACCTAAAGAGATGCCTAAGGAAATGAGAAGAATTGAATAAAATAAAATAGTAACAAATATTTTTAAAGCATTAGAGAGATCAAAGATACAAATGAGAAGCAAAGTAGAGCTAACAAAGAGGAATTGACTAGAACAAACATGCAAAGATATAATTTAAGTAAAATAAAGGTAGAAATCTGCATACGGAGTGGGCAGACTGGGAGCCAGAAAATAGGGACTGAAAACAGTCAGCCCAAAAATATAATCTAGTGCAATTATTGAACTTTAGAAATGATTTTTTAAAAAGAAAACTTTGGGTAGCCAGGCAAAATATGGTCACTAACATGGGGGAAGAAATAGTTGTGGCTTCAAAGATCGTAAGACTGTGGAGCCACACTCAGGAGACATGTAAGGACATAAATTGTGAGCCAAGGGTTTACATCAGGCCAAGCTCTTTTTCTCCTATAAGGAAAACAGAACACCAGTTTTGAACATGCCACAACCGAGGTACCCAAAGGATGTACTTTATTTAGCTAAGAGATCGCAGCGTAAGGTCTCACAGTGATGGGTGAGTATGTCAAACTGTAGAGATGAGATGAGCACGGAGGGTCAGTGGGACAGGATAAACGTAACTATTCTGTTCCCAGACCAGGTCCACGTGCTGTGACTGACCAAAATGGGAGAGGCAGAGGGAGAGCATGGGAGAAGTGGAGTGGGATTGCTGATGGCCTTGTCTGTATCCACCGCCAACCAGAAAGACCGCTTGAAACTCACAAACTGGGAAACACAAGCACTAGCATATGTAATAGTTCCTGGTTAAGCACTGAGAAGGGTAATATTATTAACTGCAATTGGGTCATGAAGAGTGGAGAGGAGCTAGTAGTCAAGGACTACACAGAGTTCTTCTGGTAGTACACAACATTGCAATTGCAAAGGTAACCAAGCATTGAAGCAACAACAAGATGATTAAAATCTTTGTTCCTGATGGAAGTGCTACTCACACAGTGAAGTAAACAGACCATGCAGCAGAGGACCTTTGTGAACTCGAAGACCTAAAATAATAGGTGGAACTGAAGCCAAATGTATCTATCATATTAGTAAATATAAAGGAGTTCAACTTATCTATTAATATAAAAGGTTTTAGGTTGGATCATAAAAGAACAACTCTATGCTAGACTAAACTGACCCTCCTAAGAATAGTCCTGCAGAAAGCATGAGCATGAAAGTACGGAGAGAGAGTCAACCCATCTTCAACGGGGAATAAAGGTTGGGGTAGGGATAGACTAGTTTACATGTAAATGAACAGGAGGTGGGATCACAAGCCTTCATATCAGATGAGGTAGGATTCAGGCCAGAAGAAAAGAAGGACACCTTAAAATGCTAACTTGTAAAATCACAGTGAAAACATATTTTCTTGGGGCACCTGGGTGGCTCAGTCGGTTAAGCGTCTGCCTTCAGCTCAGGTCACGATCCCGGAGTCCCAAGATCGAGCTCCTGCATCAGGCTCCCCGCTCACTGGGGAGGCTGCTTCTCCCTCTCACCCTCCCCCCTTTCATGCTCTCTCTCACTCTCTCTCTCAAATAAATAAATAAAATCTTAAAAAAAAAAGGAAAACATATTATCTTACACTAAATAAATAATAGCAGCTACATTCATGAAATAGATGAAAAGAGATACAAAGAAAAGTAAACGGAAGCAAACTAGTAGTAAGAAATCTTAATTAGTCTCTTTCATTCAAGGCAGATCAGTGCAAACAAAATGATGAATATGGAAGCTTTAAATAGCATTATCTGACTGACTGACACGTATCTAACATTCTATCCTGAAAATAGAGAATGAATACTTGTTTAAAATGGGCCTGGCCCCTCTCATGAAAATAGACTAGACACTAGAATTCACAAAGAAATCCTAAATAAATCCCCTAAACTACCAAGAGCACGAGCAACATCTTCTTTCTTTTCTTTTTTTAAAATTTTTTATTATGTTATATTGGTCACCATACAGGACATCATTAGTGTTTGATGTCATGTTCCATGATTCATTGTTTGCATATAACACCCAGTGCACCATGCAATACGTGCACTCCTTAATACCCATCACCGGCCTATCCCCCACCCACCTCTCCTCTGAAGCCCTCAGTTTGTTTTCCAGAGTCCATAGTCTCTTGTGGTTCATTCCCCCTTCTGTTTACCCCCCCTTCATTCTTCCTCCTTCTCCTACCGATCTTCCTTTTTCTTATGTTCCATAAATGAGTGAAACCATATGATAATTGTTTTTCTCTGCTTGACTTATTTCACTTAACATAATCTCCTCCACTCCCACCCATGAGAGCAACATTTTCTGATCATAGTGCAGTAAGACTAGTAGTTAATAAAATTGGACAACTAAAAGGTCTTAAACTTGAGAATATTTTTAAAAATCTCACCTTTTCAATAATTTCTGGATAAAAGGGAGATAAAAATGAAAAGTATAAAATGTCTAGGTAAGCTCTAATATGGTGAACAGTAGCCATGTGTGGCTGCTTACTATTAAATTAAATTAAAAACTGAGTTCTTCTTTCATACATACTTGTCACATTTCAATAGCTTGATAGCTACAGGTGGCTAGTAGTTCTTATACAGTGCACATATAGAAAGTTCTATGGGATAGCTCTGGTCTGAGATATAACTGTAACAGAAACACCACATATGAGAATGTATGGAGTGCAGCTAAAGCAAGCAATAAAATCTCCATAACATTAAAAACTATGTCAGTAACGATGGAAGACAATCACTTTGTATCTTACTCAAAAAAATAGAGAAGGTCCTAAACCCTAAGCTTTAGTAAAGACAAAGCCTATTAAAGGCTCATAAAGAATTTAATGAGTTAGAAGACAGAAAAACAGTAGCACTAATAAGTAAATTCAAAAACTATTTTTAAGAAAAACTGATAAACTGCTGGGTAAAACTCCAAAGAAAAACTACCCTTGTCTTTATAAAGGGTAAAAATTCCATATAAAAAATAAGAAACAAAAGAGGGAACAAAGAAACAGAGAAAATTAGAATAATAATACGAGACCACTTGGCTCAACTCTGGAAATTATTTGAGTACCTGGAGGAAATGGATACATTTTCCAGGAAAGTGTAACCTGCCAAAGCTGACACCAGACAAAATAGAGAAAAAAATTTTAAATGGCTTATTTCCATAGAACAGAGACATGACAAAGAGCCAGATAGGGTCACAGGGAAATTCTACTAAAATTAAAGAGCAGGTGATTTCAAGGTTACAGAAATGCTTGCAGAGCATTAAAAAACTCCCAATTATTTTTTAAAAGCAAATACAATATTAATACCAAAATATGATGAAATTTTTAAAAATCCCATTTACAAACCTTACTTATGAATAGTAATTCCAAAACCATAAATAAAATATCAACAAACAGAATTCAGCAACACATTAAAGGAATTAGAATCACAGAGGGCTAGAAATCCAATGGTGATTCAACAGCAGTAAATCTAATATAATTTATCATGGTAATCGGAAATTCATATGATCATCCACCTAGTTTCACAAAAGGCATTTAAAAAACACAATAACTGATCTTGATGAAAATAATAAAGTTGGAACACAGGGACTACTTTAACATGACAAAATATGTGCGTCTCAGTTCAAAAGCCAGCGCTAGAGGCATTTCCACTAAACACCCAAATTAAACTAAGGATGCTCAGTAATATTATTATTTAATGTTTCACTGTAGAATTAAATACGAAACTTGACAAAAGAAAATTCAGATTTAAAAATGGAAAAGACAATGTAAAACCATCCTTATATGCAGAGGACAATAAAACTGGGTATTTGGCAAACAAGAGTGAACCAATTAATCAATTTTAAAAATTAGTGGAGACTTACTAAAATAAAGTACAAAATTATTGTATAGAAATCAGTGGCTTTCATCTATATTAACATTGGCCAGTGAGCGGATATAATGAAGGCAAAAACCCCTTTTACAATAGCGACCCAAGGGTAAAATAGGAATTATTTTAACACAAAATAGGCAAGATACAGGCAAAGAAAACCTTGCAACATGAAGAAAGGACTGTGTTCAACCATTCGGGCTGCTATAAGAGAACACCACGGACTGGATGGCTTGTTGACAGGAATTTATTTCTTACGGTCTGGAGGCTGGAAGTCCAAGACGAAGACACCAGCATATCCGTGTCCGGCGAGGACTCACCCCCTGATTCACAGATGACTGTTTCCTTCTATGCACAAGGAAGGGGAGAGTGAGCTCTCTGGGTCTCCTACCATTTATATGGGCTTTGCCCTCCTGACCTAATCACCTCCCAAAGGTCTCACCTCCAAATGCATCACATTGGGGGTTAGGATTTTAACGTAAGAAGCCGGAGAATCATGTGAATGTGCAGCAAGGATATGAAGAAGACATCGGCTCTTAGACCCAGCAGTTACCCTTCCATTTCTCCCGCAGGTGTCCTGGCAGATGCTGAAAAGCTGTATCTCAGGGTTTTTACCTAGAGCACTGTCTGTAATTACAAAAGATTGAAAATAACCAAAATATCTACTAACGGCAAAGTGGTTAATAACACATGAGGTACACTTTGACGTACGCGAGTCAGAAGCTATCTGCCACTGTAAACCAGATTAAAGGAACTTTCTAGATATTGATATGGGAAGCTCTCCACACTGTAGCATTCTTTGGAGAAGCAAGATGAAGAAATGTGTGAACGGAGTTTCCCTTTTGGAGTCAAAGAGGAAGAAAATAAGGATATATATTATCATATCCTGCATGCATCCCTTTATTTGTATGCCTTTATCTTATGGCATTCCTGCCCTGGAAGAATGCATGGAAAATTCATGACCATGGTAACCTGTAGACAGGTAGCAGGCATTTGAAGGAGTCGTTACACTGTGTTCCTTTTGACTTATTTTTAATTTTTTAAACTGTGGGTGTGACTTACCTATTCAAAAATAAACTATTTGGGAGATACATCCACCCGAAGAGCTCAGAGAACGGTGCGTGTCCCCCTAAGCTAGCTTCTCGGAGCCTCGCCGCGGGGTCAGGGAGGGCTGCCGATGCACCCCCCAATATCCCATGGAAGCTGACTCGCAGGGAAAAGCACTCGCTCGGATCTTCTGGCTTGCTCGTCAGTGAAGTGCTTGAACAAATGTCCGGGAGGGTCGCGGGTATCCCCGCAGGGTGGACCCACTTTTCCTCCGTGTCCCATTTGCTCCTGCCGCCCCCACAGGGCTCTCCAGGGAGCACAGCGTCAAATGTGGAAAGACAACCTCAAGAGCATTGATACCAGCTGTTTTTCTTGGGAAGGGCCATGTTTTGATGTGATGTCATTGAACCTTCACACGTGTAATGCCCTCTGCGACACATTTCTATCAGGAGAAGCCGTCTGCATTGGGGCAAACGGGCTCCCTGTTCCGTTTCCTGTGCATCAATTATCTTTATTTCCGAAGTCGGGAAGGTACACCCACGGGGACATCTGCTCTTACCTGACTGCGGGCCCTGGTGGATTGCCTCCTGCTCTCGTGCTTTCACCTCTGGGAAACGGCAAGAGCTCGACACGTGGTGGAAACCTCCATCGCAGACGAGGGCTGCGCCTGGCTTTCAATATTTGAGAACCAGAAGTTTAAAAGGATGAGAGCTGCCCCTGTCCTTCCCTCCACCCTGAACGTGAGTTTCATGTAGAATAACAAATATTTAGACACGTATAAGGACAGAGCCTCTCGCTTGCTTTGCAGAGAAGCGGGCACCCACCACCCGATCCGCACCAGCCCCAGGGCTGCTAAGAACGCGTGGAAGGGAGAGATCCGGGTTCAGTACGCTGTCTCAGAAGGCTGCTGCCACCTATAGGTGTCCGTTGGCATCTGCACCTATGTGATGCCTGAAAAAACCCAGAGAGGAAGAGAGGAGATGGAGACGCGAGGGAGATGAGCAGATGAGGTCAAGGGCCAAAGTGAGAGCCACAGAGGCCTCCCCTCTGCCAGCAAGACAGCCCTTTCCAACCTTTGTCCTTGCTTTCGCTGGCCCCCTCATTTAGAATGCTTAGGGCACGCAAGGGCCTTTCAGCGAAACAAAGTAATCCACTCCAACAGACCCGTGTCAGAGAAAGGAAAAAACAAAACAGAACAAAAGAAGAGAAAAACAAACTCACACATGGGTTAGAATCCTCGGGCTGTAACAACTCTGACTTTACCAAGGGAACACTTAGGCACAGCCCTGGGCTTGTCAGCCAGCCTCCGTCTGGGCTGCATTCATATTTAATGCTACTGTAACAGAAAACTTACTATTTTTCAGTGAGTTCTTCAAAAGTGTCTGTTTCACTTGTGTGGTACTTTATACGTCCTAGGGTCATGAAGTCTGTTAGGTGGAGGGGACTTTTAAAACCAATTCAGTTGATCCTTTAACCACGATCCATTCTGCAAAATCCCAGACAGAGTGTTTTCCATGCCTAAGTGTGGTGGTTAACTTTATGTGTCAATTTGACTGGGTCACAGATTGCTCACGTATTTGGTGTAACATTATTCTGGGTGTTTTTGGATGAGATCCATATTTGGGTCCGTACATGAGTTAAGCCCTAGTATGGGTTGGCCTCGTTCAATCAGCTGAAGGCCTGAACTGGACAAAAAGGCTGATCCTAACCCAAGTAAAAGAGGATCCTTCCTGCCTAATGGCTTTCTAACTGTGATATTGGCTTTTTTCCACTTTCAGAATCAAACTGAAACATTGGCTCTGGCTGAGTCTTGAGTCTGCTGGGTTCTGAACCCGTGGACTCATACTATCAGCCCTCTGGAGACTCCAGCTCACAGACTTTACCCTGCAGATCTTGAGTCTTGCCAGATTCCATAATTATGTGAGCGCATTCCTTACAATAAATCTCTATCCCTCTCTGTTCTGTTTCTCTGGAGGATCCAGTCTAATATACTATGTTGAAGAACCTTCAGCAGCAAGGAGCTCCCATCCTAAGTGAACCCCAGACCAAGCGTGAGTCCCCGACAGAACCAAGAGTTGGTTTCAGAACTTGGACCTTGTTTGTACTCATCCATCCATCGTCTACGCATCTATTCACTTAGCAAGCATTTATTGAACATAGGCAACAACTAGTTTGGGGTACTACACATTTGACATTAAAGAATTATTTTGCAATGACCTTCATGTTGACAAATCCAATTATGCTCAAAATCTCAGCGTCACACAATCCAGTGGCCCTGCCTTGTGGGACACTGCATCTGCTGGTTTTCCTCCTGCTGCATCAACTATCCTCCCTGTTTTCTTCATTGGGTCTTCCTCACGTTGGGGACACAGATATTGGTAAGCAGCTCTGATTCCACTATCTTCTTTTCTCCACCGACACCCTCCACCCCAGGTGAGCTCATCTGGCCTCTTGGCTGGAAATGCTTCCCAACGTTGACTCGCAGACTCGATTTCTGACCCTCAGCTCACCTCAGTGCTCCAGATTTGCACATTCAACCACCTGCTGTCTAGCTAACTGCCTGACTTCGATCCGCTGTGCACACAGCAGAGCTTCCCACCCTCTATCTGTCCCATCCGGCCTTCCTTCTCTCAACCCCGCACCACCACTGTCTCAGCAGCTTAAGCCAAAATGTTATGTGCCATCCTTCAGTCCTGCGTTTCCCTCTTCTTCAAAAAAAAAAATTCCTGAACGAAGACTTTGCTCCATAAACCCTGGACCAACGTCTTCACACTGAACCCGCTCCTCTCCCATGTGAACTGTGGGTGCAGCCTACGGGGTCGCTCAGCTTGGGTTCCTGCTGCTCTCTAACCCAACTCGACAGGGCTGCCAGGGTTAGACCTTCCTGCCCTGTTCCAGTCATTTCCCATCGTATTTAAGATAAAATCTGTGTCCTGACCATATCACCATATAACCCTGGGCTTCCCCTTCTTTCCAAATTCACTTTGGACCCCATGCTGCCTCCTTATTACACTCCAGTCACACCGGCCTCCTGATATTCTTTAGACAGGCCCAGCGCTCCTGCCCTGGGGTCTTAAACCTTCTATTCCCTGGACTTGGAACACTCTTGTCCCAGCTCTTCCCACGGCTGGCCTCTTGTTGTTCAGACCTCAGTTGCATTATCATTCCACAGAGAAACCCTTCCTGACTACATACTGTCATTGATCAAATTGTCCTATTTATTTCCTTCACTTTCTACTTTCTGAAATAATTTTTTTGTTTTTACTTATTTATTCATACCCTCTCCCACCCCCTACTGGACCATAAGCCTATTTTTCAAGCATTTCATAAAATAAAATAGATGCTCAATAAATATTCATTGAATGGTCACGAATGACTCCATCTAAAAATTATTGAAAAGCCCTGAAGCATTCCTATTCAATATCCCCAAAAGTACATAGGAGAAGAAATAGAGTCTAGTTCTGTGTCCCCAGTGAACTCTGCCTCCCACTGAGCTCTTCCCATGTCCTTCATTTTCCCAGGAGCCTTCTGTTTTGTGCCGTGACATTGTCTCTTCATTTGGTTTACCGTATGTCCCATGATGAAAGAAATTTACCCTTAAATAGTGCAAATTAGTCCTTCCAGTTAAATTAGGGTGAAATCACAGAATACAGTCTATTTAGTAACATTTCACTCCAAGGGACAATAAATACCAAATCTAATCACATGGCTAGAGTGGTTTGTTGGTGATCCAAGCCATGTTTTTTTCCTTTAAATGAACTTCTAAAACATCAGTGCTTCTCACTGAAGTCAGCACCCACTTATGGCTTTGGTTGTCTTCAAATGTGTTCCTTTAGAAACCAAGAAAGTCTCATTTGTTTTTTTCTGACCCAGAAATCTTGCTTAATCACCTCATTTTGATGTCTGGTCATTAATGCGTGCTATGAAGCGACTATTCTCTTCTGCTCTTTGCAGAAATTGCAGATCTTTTCTGTAGAGCGTGAGCACTGGGAAAAGGCCCTTACAACATGGTTTGTCATGTAGTGAACATATTATCTTGCGTACTCGAACTTGATTTCCTCGCTGGTGACCAACTGTGGGACATTGTTAAGGAGCAAATGAAATAATATATGGAAATGCATTTTGGCATCTAATACAAAGACCAACTGCAAATGACTAACTGCTGTTATGTTTTACCTATGATAGGGCATTTAAAAAATGACGTTGTGGTATGGTTGACAGGTCACTGGACCAGGAAGCCTCATGCATGGTGTTGGCCTTCAAACGTCACTGAGTCATTGCGTCTTGACCTTGAAAATGAGGGATTTGGGTGAACTCATCTCACAGGTCTTTCCAACTCTAATATATAAAGCTTTATTATTGTAAATAAGGCTTCAGATATTAAAATGTGGTAACAGTGTCTTCTCCCTTCTCTTAAATCTATCTACACTTTATTTAGAAGAGAAGCTATGCTCTAGGAAAACCCACAGACTAGAGATGCTGAATAACTATATATTTACTGTTGAATGTTTATTTAGAATCCAGAATATACCAGACACCATGATAATGATTCAAATGTTTAGAATCCTGTATGGTTTAAAAAGCACTTTTGTGTTATATGATCTTGTGGGATCCTCTCAAATGACTCTGATGGGGGAAGGACAAAGATTACCAGGTCCATTTCACAGGTAAGACAGTGGAAGGTGAGACAAGTTAAGTGATCTGGCCGAGTTTCTCAGATCTAGTAAGAGGGAGTGCCAGTTTGACCACAGACTCTTGGACTTCTGAACTTGTTTCTTCCCTCTTGGGTGGACAGTTTTGTGCCGTGGCCCCAGTTCTCAAGATGGCAGCCTTCTAAGATGGCTCCAGGAATTGGGAGCTAACGCTGCTGGAAATGGAACAGGGTTGCAAAATCACAGCCCTCACATGGCCTGAGAAAATATAGTTTCTTTATTCTATGAAGCTACACTTAGGAGTTTTTCCTTTCTTTCATTTGGTGTGATTCAGTGATTTCCACAATGTCTTGTGGGCGTTGAACTTAGTTGTTTGGGAATACTTTCCAGGTCATTCGGTTTTATCCCTCTCTCTATTTGGCCCTAAGACAGTGTCTGGGGCTTGAGAGAAGCTGGTGGAGGGAAGAGAGCCTTGACCTAGCATGGTCTTTGAGCGTGTGGTGGTGGGCTTTGTCCTCTGAGCTGGCCACGTCCCATTCGGGGTAATCTGGCGGTGTCTGCTCTGAAGTCTGCAGCTGATAAATATGTGTACTCTCTTATTCAGCCAGTGCAGGGTGGCCCTTCCGTCCCGAGTGCACCTCCCCTCAACTCACATGGGCCTTACAGAGTCCTTGGACTCCCGATTATGTCCTCCTTCACCTCCAGTCAAGGCCTTGCACAAGGCCAGTGTCGTTTCCTGATGGATCCAGTTTCCCTACAGGGGCAATTCTGTCCTCCAGGGATATTTGCAGGATCCATCTGGAGACATTTTTGGTTGTCTCAGTCGTCCAGGAGAGAATTACGCTACTAACATCTAGATGCTAGCACACATCCTATAATGCACGGACAGCGGCCACGACAAAGAATGACCGGGCCCCCGATATCAGTAGTGCCAAAACTGAGAAGACCTGATCTACCCACATCTAGAAACCTGCTCTGTGGCTAACTCTCACTTGAGCTAAGTAAAGTAAGCAAACCCTTCAAAGTGAAATCACTTCCCTCCCACCTTTCACTGCCCCCCTGCTTTTTATTGAGGTATAATTGATAGATGACATATTAATTTCAGGTGTATGAATTAATGATTCAATATTTGTACATATTGCAAACTGTCACAATAAGTCTAAATTAATATCCTTCTATTACAAAAAGATTTTTTTCTTGTGATGAGAACTTTTAAGATTCACTTTTAGCAACTTTCAAATACACAATACGGTATCATTAACTATAGTCACTGTGCTGTACATTACATCCCATGACTTTTTTTTTTTTTTATAACTGCAAGTCTCTACCTTTTGACCCTCTTCATCCATTCCCCTTCCCCAACCACCAGTCTGTTCTCTGTATCTATGAACTGGGTTGGGTAGTTGTTTTTTTGTTTTTTCCAGATTCTACATACAAGCAAGATTATACAATGTTTGTCTTTCTCTGGCTTATTTCACTTGCATAATTCCTTCAAAGTCTATGGGTGTTGTTGCAAATGGCAACATTTCATTCTTTTTACAGCTGAGTAATATTTATATCACACAATAAATATATGTGTGTGTGTGTATGTGTGTGTGTCTATATACACACACATACATCTCTTTAGCCATTTGTTCATCAGTGGACACATGGGCTGCTTCCATATCTTGGCTATTGGAGATAATGCTGGAGTAAACAGAGAGGTGCATATATCTGTGCAAGTTAGTATTTTTGCTTTTGGTTTTGGTTTTGGTTTTTTTAGTGTTTTTGTTTTTGGATAAATACCCAAAAGTGGAATTCTTGGATCATAAAGTAATTCCACTTTTAATTTTTTGAGGAACCTCCATCCTGTTTTCCACAGTGGCTGTTCCAATTTACGTTCCCACCAAAAGTGCACAAGCTTCCCTTTACTCCACGTCCTCGCCAACACTTGTTAGTTCTTGTCTTTTCCACACTCACCATTGTCACAGGCATGAAGTGATATCAGGTTGTGGTTTGATTTGCATTTCCCTGAGAGCAGTGATGTTGGGCACCTTTCCATGTGTCTGTTGGACATCTGCAAGACTTTTTGGAAAAATGTCTATTCATTTACTCTGCCCATTTTTTAAATCAAATTTTGTTTCTGCTGCTGAGTTGTTGGAGTTTTTCATATATTTTATATGTTAACCCCTTATCAGAGATATGATCTTCAAATACTTTCTGCCATTCAGTAGGTTGCTTTTTCATTTTGTTGATGGTTTCCTTGCTGTGCAGAAGCTTTTCCTCTCTCTTTCAACATCCTCAGAACTGAAATTACTCCAAAGAAGAATGAATTTCATTTAGTTTTGTTCTTACTTTGCTTAGTTTAAGTCAAAAATAGCTTGGTATTTGTCTTCTTTTTTGACACAAACATTGTTTCTAAGGGCATTGAATCTGAGGACCTGGCTTTATAAATGGCTGGCTTTCTCGAATTAATCATAAGACTAGGTAACTTTTAGAGAAGGCTACTTCCGTGCATTCCTTCGTATCACCTCCATTTTACAGGGTGGGGGGAATGAGGATTGGAGTAAAATTCCTCCACTGAGACAGTTGGTAAGTGACAGAATGTGACCTAAAATGTAGGTCAATTCAACAACTGAGCCTAGATTGCTAGCCATCATGTTATATTGGTCTTTAACGATACTGTACTAATTTCTTCATAATTTTTTCCCATGGTATTGGTCTGAAAAGCCTAATTTTTTTTTGACTTCAGAAAACATGAGAGGCTGAACACAGCTGTGCTGCACCAAGGAGAACTTCTTGCATATAAAATGACAATGATCTTGCAACAACTGGAGGAAAAAAAAGATTATAAACAGATAAAAGTGTCTGGATCACTTTCAGTGTACTGATTTATGACTCATAATATCATCCCTTTGAGAAAGAATACTATACGATGATTCATCTTTGGCATAAAATATGCTGCCTCTGTTGAGGAAACTGGCAGGTTCTCACCTTCTCATATAAATATTTAAGTGCATCACACTGTTGTTTGATAGATTTTCCAAAGACTACAGCTGTGAACATCTTGTCCTAGAACGCTGACTTTCTAGGTTTGCCTTATCTGATCATCTGTAACCGGAAAGGGAAAAAAAAAAAAAAAGAGTTGTTTTTAGGCCATTTGAGGATTTCGGAGCCACCTCTAGGAGCCATTCGCTTCATAAGATCGGGACTCCCTTTGCTACTGGTTGCTGGTTTGCTCTGTGCCGCAGTTGGTATTGAGGGACTCTCCCAGTGCACGGGATGTGTGTCATCTTCCTTTCCTTACATATTTGGACAACAAGGCCCGGGCTCACCTCTGCTGTCGGCACAAAACTCAGCTGGGCTCTCCTGGTTTAAATGAGTCCCCACTCAGGTTCATAATCCCAGACCTCTTCCTTCAGGGAAGAGTTAATGTCTAGATCCAGGTAACATGAGCCAGGAGAAAGGGACTCCTAGATGCCAGATTTTAATTGGCCTCCATGTGTCTCTCTGGGGACCACTGGAAATAGTTAGATTATGGCTTTGAAAGAGAGAGAATGATCCCAGAATGGACCCCTTGGGGGCCCAGATGGTCTGGCAAATGAAATTGACTGGGTCCTGCTGCATAAACGGAGCTGTGATAAGGACTGAAGAGAGCTCTGTGTGTGTGTGTGTGTGTGTGTGTGTGTGTGTGTGTGTGTGTGTGTGTGGAGAGGCCAGCAGCTGAGGCAGTCAGATGAAATCTGGAGAAAAGATAAAAATAAGGAACCAAAAATAAATATTTAAGATTCCACATCATTCCTTATTCACTTTTTTGAAGACTGCGGAAGTGCGATTCATCAACCTCTTTCCCTTAAATTTTTTTTTTTAACCTCCCAAGCGCAGTGAGAGGCAGTCCTCTGCTCCAAGGGAAACCAGCTCAATTTATTGCTATTTCATGGAAGCAGCTTGATCCACCAGGGACGAACCCGAGAGGCTTTTGTTTGAAATTAATGGCGGATGTCCACCCCTTAAAAGCCTGTCATTTAAATGAACAAAGAGGCAATTGCTTCCTGACAGCAGTGGTGGGAAAGTGGAAACATTGGCTTGATGTTTGACCCACAAATCTCCACTCATCTACTTACTCCATTTTATCCCTTGACCTGTCTTTTTAATCATTTCACCTCTTTTCTGGAAAGAATTACTGCTGTCTCTCCCACATGCCGTGACCTTCCTGCCTGACGATTTTGAGTACCCTTTTGACAAGAAGAGGTCACTTACCATTGCTCATCCATCCTTTCAATGATAAATCCTATGGGCTCTTGCCTTGGATGAACTAACAGGTGAAGGCAGATTAGGGCAAAGTGTTGGGTTGGTCACAGTCCAGATGAAGGAAAGCTGCCTTCCCCTTCACCACGTGAAGGACGAGGCCAGGATCGCAATCGCCCAGCTCCCACAGTGCTCAGATAAAAGCACAATCACTCTATTATACTAAAGAGTGAATGTTGCTCCGAAGATGCGAAGGACCATCCTGGCTGTAGAGCATGTCATCACTACAGAGCATTCCTTTGAGGAATTGTGTTTGAGGAGAGAAAGGGACTTTCTTGTTTTCCCAGTTGTCTCAAGTTTGAAAGCAACAAGAGAAAAGCAAGGTGTCCACAGTTTCTGTCTTAAAGGTGCCTTAACCCGAGAGATGTCCACGTCTCTGGCAGACCTAGGAAATCACACTGACCGAGGTAGTCCTGCTCTGATATCTCTCTAAACAGAGATCTTGTCTTTCTCCGGCCCATCCCCCTAGGTCTTGCTTCGCTTTTTTATTTCCCCCAAGATGTGTACGATGAGGCTTAGGAGATGATACGGTGCAGGGGACCAAGAGTGTGTACACTGCCGTTAGACTGAAGGGGTTTGTGTCATGTTGCTGACATTTGAGAGTTGTGGAACCTGAGAAAATGTAAGCTTCAGTTACTTTAGCTGTGAAATGGTGACAGTAATTTTAACATGGTAGTGTTGTCGTGAGGGCAAGGTTAGCCCATGGACTCAGCACAGTGCTTGGCATAGAATAAATAGAATAAATACTCAAATATTACCTTGATTAGAGTTATTATTGCTTCTCACCACCACTATTCACAGCATGTGCTCTGTGGAGTTCAAGTCAGAGGAATTACCAATGTCGTCCTACTTTGGNGACTCATAATATCATCCCTTTGAGAAAGAATACTATACGATGATTCATCTTTGGCATAAAATATGCTGCCTCTGTTGAGGAAACTGGCAGGTTCTCACCTTCTCATATAAATATTTAAGTGCATCACACTGTTGTTTGATAGATTTTCCAAAGACTACAGCTGTGAACATCTTGTCCTAGAACGCTGACTTTCTAGGTTTGCCTTATCTGATCATCTGTAACCGGAAAGGGAAAAAAAAAAAAAGAGTTGTTTTTTAGGCCATTTGAGGATTTCGGAGCCACCTCTAGGAGCCATTCCCTTCATAAGATCGGGACTCCCTTTGCTACTGGTTGCTGGTTTGCTCTGTGCCGCAGTCGGTATTGAGGGACTCTCCCAGTGCACGGGATGTGTGTCATCTTCCTTTCCTTACATATTTGGACAACAAGGCCCGGGCTCACCTCTGCTGTCGGCACAAAACTCAGCTGGGCTCTCCTGGTTTAAATGAGTCCCCACTCAGGTTCATAATCCCAGACCTCTTCCTTCAGGGAAGAGTTAATGTCTAGATCCAGGTAACATGAGCCAGGAGAAAGGGACTCCTAGATGCCAGATTTTAATTGGCCTCCATGTGTCTCTCTGGGGACCACTGGAAATAGTTAGATTATGGCTTTGAAAGAGAGAGAATGATCCCAGAATGGACCCCTTGGGGGCCCAGATGGTCTGGCAAATGAAATTGACTGGGTCCTGCTGCATAAACGGAGCTGTGATAAGGACTGAAGAGAGCTCTGTGTGTGTGTGTGTGTGTGTGTGTGTGTGTGTGTGTGTGTGTGTGTGTGGAGAGGCCAGCAGCTGAGGCAGTCAGATGAAATCTGGAGAAAAGATAAAAATAAGGAACCAAAAATAAATATTTAAGATTCCACATCATTCCTTATTCACTTTTTTGAAGACTGCGGAAGTGCGATTCATCAACCTCTTTCCCTTAAATTTTTTTTTTTAACCTCCCAAGCGCAGTGAGAGGCAGTCCTCTGCTCCAAGGGAAACCAGCTCAATTTATTGCTATTTCATGGAAGCAGCTTGATCCACCAGGGACGAACCCGAGAGGCTTTTGTTTGAAATTAATGGCGGATGTCCACCCCTTAAAAGCCTGTCATTTAAATGAACAAAGAGGCAATTGCTTCCTGACAGCAGTGGTGGGAAAGTGGAAACATTGGCTTGATGTTTGACCCACAAATCTCCACTCATCTACTTACTCCATTTTATCCCTTGACCTGTCTTTTTAATCATTTCACCTCTTTTCTGGAAAGAATTACTGCTGTCTCTCCCACATGCCGTGACCTTCCTGCCTGACGATTTTGAGTACCCTTTTGACAAGAAGAGGTCACTTACCATTGCTCATCCATCCTTTCAATGATAAATCCTATGGGCTCTTGCCTTGGATGAACTAACAGGTGAAGGCAGATTAGGGCAAAGTGTTGGGTTGGTCACGGTCCAGATGAGGGAAAGCTGCCTTCCCCTTCACCACGTGAAGGACGAGGCCAGGATCGCAATCGCCCAGCTCCCACAGTGCTCAGATAAAAGCACAATCACTCTATTATACTAAAGAGTGAATGTTGCTCCGAAGATGCGAAGGACCATCCTGGCTGTAGAGCATGTCATCACTACAGAGCATTCCTTTGAGGAATTGTGTTTGAGGAGAGAAAGGGACTTTCTTGTTTTCCCAGTTGTCTCAAGTTTGAAAGCAACAAGAGAAAAGCAAGGTGTCCACAGTTTCTGTCTTAAAGGTGCCTTAACCCGAGACATGTCCACGTCTCTGGCAGACCTAGGAAATCACACTGACCGAGGTAGTCCTGCTCTGATATCTCTCTAAACAGAGATCTTGTCTTTCTCCAGCCCATCCCCCTAGGTCTTGCTTCGCTTTTTTATTTCCCCCAAGATGTGTACAATGAGGCTTAGGAGATGATACGGTGCAGGGGACCAAGAGTGTGTACACTGCCGTTAGACTGAAGGGGTTTGTGTCATGTTGCTGACATTTGAGAGTTGTGGAACCTGAGACAATGTAAGCTTCAGTTACTTTAGCTGTGAAATGGTGACAGTAATTTTAACATGGTAGTGTTGTCGTGAGGGCAAGGTTAGCCCATGGACTCAGCACAGTGCTTGGCATAGAATAAATAGAATAAATACTCAAATATTACCTTGATTAGAGTTATTATTGCTTCTCACCACCACTATTCACAGCATGTGCTCTGTGGAGTTCAAGTCAGAGGAATTACCAATGTCGTCCTACTTTGGAAAATGCCTACCTGCGTTCTGCGAGGACAACACTGTGAGGCAGTCACAGGTCTGTGATGGGGGAGCAGGGGCCGTGCAAGGGCCGATGGGAGTTAAGAGGCAGAAGTACCCGGAGTCAGGGTAGGCGGTGGGCTGGGAGACCGGCAGAGCATGGCCGTGCTGGCGTTGGGTCACGGTAAGGACTTTTGTCTTTATCCTGAGAGCAATAAAGCTAACAACGTTTTTAAGAAAGGAAATTTTATGATCGGATTTGTATTCGGAAAGACTGCTCTTGCTACTCCTGAGAACAGGTTGGCTGGGACCGAAGCAAAAGAAGGTGATGGACTCATTGGTCAACTACTGTAGCAGTCTAGGCAAGACATGCATTAGCTGGGACTGGGGTTGGACTCGAGGAAATAGACGTAATTTGTAGTTAAAAATCAAGAGGACGTGTTTGTGAATTAGAGGGCAAGGGGTTGACGAAAAGGATGGTATCACTTACAATTCCTAGTTTTGATCAGAGCGATTGGATGATTCGTAGGGCCGTACATTAAGTTCATTTGGAGATGCTTTTGATATATGATGAACACAAGTGTTAATATACTATTGGATATGCAAACCTGGAGCTCAAGGGAAGGTTGGGGCTGAATTGGAAGTCATTAGGGGGCAATATGTTTTTATAAAGTTGGTTGGAGAGAAGTATAATCGCTAAACAGGTGAGAAGTGAAAAGAGTATCTTAAGGTCAAAGATTCTTGACCACGTACAAGTATTGATGGGAAAGAGAGGGAACATAGGCCTATTCAGAAGGATGAAGGAAGAATAAACTATTTAAGGTGTCAATTTATCTGTGTTCTTAAAGATATGTACCTTTCATATCTTAGAAAAATAATTCAAAATAGCTTATAATATCTCAAAATAAAACAACACACACACAAAAGCAATTGTGATCCATTTTTAGAATACTTACGTTGATGCAAGAAGCCTGTAATGCAGGTGTCTGGGGTTAGTTGCTCCATCAGGATGACTGAAAGCAACAAAACCCTCAAATCCAGCCCAGCACCTGATTTTGTAAATGAAATGTTCTTGGAATGCAGCCTTGCCAATTCCTTTACATATTGTCAATGGCTACTCTCCCATTATGATGGCAGAGTTGAACTGAGGTTGCATGGCCTGCAAAACTTCCGGTATTTACTATCTGCCCCTTTACAGGAAAAGTATATCCAACCCTGCTCTAGGAGAACCCCATCATCTCACCAAGCAAGAAGTCTGGAGGGAGCGCAAGCTCCCAAATTGATGTCTCAAGGGATCAACAATGCCCTGGAGAATTAGATTCTTCTGGTCTCTGGACTCTCTCGTTCTCAGTGTATGCGTTTTGTCCTGAGGCTGGGTCTTGTTGCGGTTGCAAGCTGGCTGGGACGGCATGCTTTTGTATCAAGTGAGAGAGACAATAAAAGCTCATCACTGACCATGGAACCATGTTTCCCCCTTGGTCTGGTTGGACCTACTTAGGTGAGATATTCACCTGGATTGATTAGGGTCACAAACAGAAATGGATAGAGAGCAGGGTGGTGTAGCAGGTGGGAGGTGAGAGCATCTCTGGACACCTTCCTCTGAAGAACAGAGCTCTGCAAGGGGAGTGGGCACACCTCAAGAAAACTGGGATTCTCTTAGGAGCAAAAATGGATGCTAGACAGACAACCAACAAACAGTAGCTACTATCACTGGTTTCTGCATTTGAGCAATAAATTTGTTCAGAGCTTCCTAATAGCCAAGACTAAAAGAATAATAATCATGTAATAATAATGATAACTTTTATCATATGACAAAAGAAAACATCTGATCCTATCATTCTTCATAAGTTCTTCAGCAAAACTGTCTCTATTCCAGCAGTTCCAACAGGACGTCTTAGGGACCCAGACTGAAAGGGAAGAGGAAGCAAGAGAGAAGGTCCCCTAAACTGTCCTTTTGAGATCTGTGCTGAGCAAGGACAAAAGCAAGATGGGACAGGGGGTCTATGGTGGGAGAGAAAGAGGGAAAATGGGGGAGGGGAAGATTTGCAGATGTAAGATATTCAAAGGTACCTGGAAGTGAAGGAGAAGCAGCCAAGAAAAGGAGGCATTGGAGCTGGGAGGGAAGAAAGCAGAGAAAGCCATGGCCTGGGAGAGAAGGGAGGGAAGAACAACATTTGGGGGAAGCTGGCAGGAATCTGTGTAACCAGAGGCAACATTCAAGTGAGCTGTAAATGTCAGGTAGGGCGAGAAGCCACATCTGTACCCTTAGTTCCCTTCACATCCTTACCAGGCTCCCCTTCATCCCTCCACTGAGAAGATTCCATGCGAATGTTCTCTAGTTTTGCTTTGGAAACATAAAAATCACCTTCTCAAGCTTGGACTTCTGTTTATAAATACTTTACTTCCGTAGGTGTGGCATGTTCTCGTAGACTCAGTCCCATCATGCTTTCCTGTTGGCTTAAAATAACCATCATCCCTCCTTTGAAAAAAATTCTTCCCTTTCTTCTTTCTTCCTTTTAACCCACAAGATAAAAACAACCACGTCACCATGCAGTAGAGTCCGGTGGAAGCCTTAGTGAGAAAAAGAGGGATTTGGAGAGACTTGGAATGTATGGTCTCAGCGAATTGGAGTTGCTCAATGGGCGNTTTTATGATCGGATTTGTATTCGGAAAGACTGCTCTTGCTACTCCTGAGAACAGGTTGGCTGGGACCGAAGCAAAAGAAGGTGATGGACTCATTGGTCAACTACTGTAGCAGTCTAGGCAAGACATGCATTAGCTGGGACTGGGGTTGGACTCGAGGAAATAGACGTAATTTGTAGTTAAAAATCAAGAGGACGTGTTTGTGAATTAGAGGGCAAGGGGTTGACGAAAAGGATGGTATCACTTACAATTCCTAGTTTTGATCAGAGCGATTGGATGATTCGTAGGGCCGTACATTAAGTTCATTTGGAGATGCTTTTGATATATGATGAACACAAGTGTTAATATACTATTGGATATGCAAACCTGGAGCTCAAGGGAAGGTTGGGGCTGAATTGGAAGTCATTAGGGGGCAATATGTTTTTATAAAGTTGGTTGGAGAGAAGTATAATCGCTAAACAGGTGAGAAGTGAAAAGAGTATCTTAAGGTCAAAGATTCTTGACCACGTACAAGTATTGATGGGAAAGAGAGGGAACATAGGCCTATTCAGAAGGATGAAGGAAGAATAAACTATTTAAGGTGTCAATTTATCTGTGTTCTTAAAGATATGTACCTTTCATATCTTAGAAAAATAATTCAAAATAGCTTATAATATCTCAAAATAAAACAACACACACACAAAAGCAATTGTGATCCATTTTTAGAATACTTACGTTGATGCAAGAAGCCTGTAATGCAGGTGTCTGGGGTTAGTTGCTCCATCAGGATGACTGAAAGCAACAAAACCCTCAAATCCAGCCCAGCACCTGATTTTGTAAATGAAATGTTCTTGGAATGCAGCCTTGCCAATTCCTTTACATATTGTCAATGGCTACTCTCCCATTATGATGGCAGAGTTGAACTGAGGTTGCATGGCCTGCAAAACTTCCGGTATTTACTATCTGCCCCTTTACAGGAAAAGTATATCCAACCCTGCTCTAGGAGAACCCCATCATCTCACCAAGCAAGAAGTCTGGAGGGAGCGCAAGCTCCCAAATTGATGTCTCAAGGGATCAACAATGCCCTGGAGAATTAGATTCTTCTGGTCTCTGGACTCTCTCGTTCTCAGTGTATGCGTTTTGTCCTGAGGCTGGGTCTTGTTGCGGTTGCAAGCTGGCTGGGACGGCATGCTTTTGTATCAAGTGAGAGAGACAATAAAAGCTCATCACTGACCATGGAACCATGTTTCCCCCTTGGTCTGGTTGGACCTACTTAGGTGAGATATTCACCTGGATTGATTAGGGTCACAAACAGAAATGGATAGAGAGCAGGGTGGTGTAGCAGGTGGGAGGTGAGAGCATCTCTGGACACCTTCCTCTGAAGAACAGAGCTCTGCAAGGGGAGTGGGCACACCTCAAGAAAACTGGGATTCTCTTAGGAGCAAAAATGGATGCTAGACAGACAACCAACAAACAGTAGCTACTATCACTGGTTTCTGCATTTGAGCAATAAATTTGTTCAGAGCTTCCTAATAGCCAAGACTAAAAGAATAATAATCATGTAATAATAATGATAACTTTTATCATATGACAAAAGAAAACATCTGATCCTATCATTCTTCATAAGTTCTTCAGCAAAACTGTCTCTATTCCAGCAGTTCCAACAGGACGTCTTAGGGACCCAGACTGAAAGGGAAGAGGAAGCAAGAGAGAAGGTCCCCTAAACTGTCCTTTTGAGATCTGTGCTGAGCAAGGACAAAAGCAAGATGGGACAGGGGGTCTATGGTGGGAGAGAAAGAGGGAAAATGGGGGAGGGGAAGATTTGCAGATGTAAGATATTCAAAGGTACCTGGAAGTGAAGGAGAAGCAGCCAAGAAAAGGAGGCATTGGAGCTGGGAGGGAAGAAAGCAGAGAAAGCCATGGCCTGGGAGAGAAGGGAGGGAAGAACAACATTTGGGGGAAGCTGGCAGGAATCTGTGTAACCAGAGGCAACATTCAAGTGAGCTGTAAATGTCAGGTAGGGCGAGAAGCCACATCTGTACCCTTAGTTCCCTTCACATCCTTACCAGGCTCCCCTTCATCCCTCCACTGAGAAGATTCCATGCGAATGTTCTCTAGTTTTGCTTTGGAAACATAAAAATCACCTTCTCAAGCTTGGACTTCTGTTTATAAATACTTTACTTCCGTAGGTGTGGCATGTTCTCGTAGACTCAGTCCCATCATGCTTTCCTGTTGGCTTAAAATAACCATCATCCCTCCTTTGAAAAAAATTCTTCCCTTTCTTCTTTCTTCCTTTTAACCCACAAGATAAAAACAACCACGTCACCATGCAGTAGAGTCCGGTGGAAGCCTTAGTGAGAAAAAGAGGGATTTGGAGAGACTTGGAATGTATGGTCTCAGCGAATTGGAGTTGCTCAATGGGCGGCTCTAGGAGGGGTTTCCTTCTTAGGCTCCCCACACAGTGACTCCCTAGGGTGTACCGCAAAGTACGTTTGTAATGCTAAGCGCGTGCCTTCCATAAACTTTCCATTCTATATATTTTACATAATTTAACCCTCAGGATAACGTGCCAAGGTAGCTTATGAAACCATTTTAGAGATGAGGAGTGGGGTTGGCAGCCATGAATTCCCCAAACNACGTGTTTGTGAATTAGAGGGCAAGGGGTTGACGAAAAGGATGGTATCACTTACAATTCCTAGTTTTGATCAAAGCGATTGGATGATTCGTAGGGCCGTACATTAAGTTCATTTGGAGATGCTTTTGATATATGATGAACAGNCACGTCACCATGCAGTAGAGTCCGGTGGAAGCCTTAGTGAGAAAAAGAGGGATTTGGAGAGACTTGGAATGTATGGTCTCAGCGAATTGGAGTTGCTCAATGGGCGGCTCTAGGAGGGGTTTCCTTCTTAGGCTCCCCACACAGTGACTCCCTAGGGTGTACCGCAAAGTACGTTTGTAATGCTAAGCGCGTGCCTTCCATAAACTTTCCATTCTATATACTTTACATAATTTAACCCTCAGGATAACGTGCCAAGGTAGCTTATGAAACCATTTTAGAGATGAGGAGTGGGGTTGGCAGCCATGAATTCCCCAAACTCACAGAACTGCCATTTGAATTGGGAGCTCTCCAGATTACAAAGATGGCCGCCCTCTCTTCCACGCGGGATCCCCTTTGTTGCTCTCTTACATAAGATGCGNTGCAAGAAGCCTGTAATGCAGGTGTCTGGGGTTAGTTGCTCCATCAGGATGACTGAAAGCAACAAAACCCTCGAATCCAGCCCAGCACCTGATTTTGTAAATGAAATGTTCTTGGAATGCAGCCATGCCAATTCCTTTACATATTGTCAATGGCTACTCTCCCATTATGATGACAGAGTTGAACTGAGGTTGCATGGCCTGCAAAACCTCCGGTATTTAATATCTGCCCCTTTACAGGAAAAGTATATCCAACCCTGCTCTAGGAGAACCCGATCATCTCACCAAGCAAGAAGTCTGGAGGGAGCGCAAGCTCCCAAATTGATGTCGCAAGGGATCAACAATGCCCTGGAGAATTAGATTCTTCTGGTCTCTGGACTCTCTCGTTCTTAGTGTATGCGTTTTGTCCTGAGGCTGGGTCTTGTTGCGGTTGCAAGCTGGCTGGGACGGCATGCTTTTGTATCGAGTGAGAGAGACAATAAAAGCTCATCACTGACCATGGAACCATGTTTCCCCCTTGGTCTGGTTGGACCTACTTAGGTGAGATATTCACCTGGATTGATTAGGGTCACAAACAGAAATGGATAGAGAGCAGGGTGGTGTAGCAGGTGGGAGGTGAGAGCGTCTCTGGACACCTTCCTCTGAAGAACAGAGCTCTGCAAGGGGAGTGGGCACACCTCAAGAAAACTGGGATTCTCTTAGGAGCAAAAATGGATGCTAGACAGACAACCAACAAACAGTAGCTACTATCACTGGTTTCTGCATTTGAGCAATAAATTTGTTCAGAGCTTCCTAATAGCCAAGACTAAAAGAATAATAATCATGTAATAATAATGATAACTTTTATCATATGACAAAAGAAAACATCTGATCCTATCATTCTTCATAAGTTCTTCAGCAAAACTGCCTCTATTCCAGCAGTTCCAACAGGACGTCTTAGGGACCCAGACTGAAAGGGAAGAGGAAGCAAGAGAGAAGTTCCCCTAAACTGTCCTTTTGAGATCTGTGCTGAGCAAGGACAAAAGCAAGATGGGACAGGGGGTCTATGGTGGGAGAGAAAGAGGGAAAATGGGGGAGGGGAAGATTTGCAGATGTAAGATATTCAAAGGTACCTGGAAGTGAAGGAGAAGCAGCCAAGAAAAGGAGGCATTGGAGCTGGGAGGGAAGAAAGCAGAGAAAGCCATGGCCTGGGAGAGAAGGGAGGGAAGAACAACATTTGGGGGAAGCTGGCAGGAATCTGTGTAACCAGAGGCAACATTCAAGTGAGCTGTAAATGTCAGGTAGGGCGAGAAGCCACATCTGTACCCTTAGTTCCCTTCACATCCTTACCAGGCTCCCCTTCATCCCTCCACTGAGAAGATTCCATGCGAATGTTCTCTAGTTTTGCTTTGGAAACATAAAAATCACCTTCTCAAGCTTGGACTTCTGTTTATAAATACTTTACTTCCGTAGGTGTGGCATGTTCTCGTAGACTCAGTCCCATCATGCTTTCCTGTTGGCTTAAAATAACCATCATCCCTCCTTTGAAAAAAATTCTTCCCTTTCTTCTTTCTTCCTTTTAACCCACAAGATAAAAACAACCACGTCACCATGCAGTAGAGTCCGGTGGAAGCCTTAGTGAGAAAAAGAGGGATTTGGAGAGACTTGGAATGTATGGTCTCAGCGAATTGGAGTTGCTCAATGGGCGGCTCTAGGAGGGGTTTCCTTCTTAGGCTCCCCACACAGTGACTCCCTAGGGTGTACCGCAAAGTACGTTTGTAATGCTAAGCGCGTGCCTTCCATAAACTTTCCATTCTATATATTTTACATAATTTAACCCTCAGGATAACGTGCCAAGGTAGCTTATGAAACCATTTTAGAGATGAGGAGTGGGGTTGGCAGCCATGAATTCCCCAAACTCACAGAACTGCCATTTGAATTGGGAGCTCTCCAGATTACAAAGATGGCCGCCCTCTCTTCCACGCGGGATCCCCTTTGTTGCTCTCTTACATAAGATGCGCATTTCGGCCAAGTTAACTGTGTATCAACATTTAAAGATACAGTTGACAACACCAAGGGAAATTTGTTATTTTAAGGATTTCCGGTGGAGTTCTTTTTTGTATAAGCACTGTCCCTTTGAATTTATCTTTTATGTATATTTAGATTTTTCTATGTTGATTTTACAAATATGCAACCAGTCTATTAATTGCCATCCGTGTTCCGATTTTCTGGTAACTGAACACCTATTTCCTAAAGCTGTTTCTTTTCACCACCACAACAAAACTATTAAGAGAGTCTGCCCAATCTCATCCTTAATTAGCTAGAATAGCCACTGCTGCGTCTGTTCACTGCTCACCTTTTCCCCAGACCCAAACCGGGAAAAACAGACAGGGATTGTTCTATCGCCTTTACAAAGAGATTGATACATCACACAGAAGTTAATTACTCATTTTTTGAGCAGTTTTGAGCAGTTTTACAGATAATAATCAATAATTTTGCCTAAAATAAGATTTTGGCTGCAATGGTTTAGATGTGCAAACGTCTTTGCAAAATTCAGGAAGATGTTACGTCTTTATTACGAGAACAGGTAAGAGTGATGGATTCATTATTGGTTAATCTTTTCCCAAGTCCTATATATAAAGTGCTGCAGGCTGAGACATAGAATATTAAAATCCATCATAAAGACGTTATTAGTACGTAAGAAAAACTCTTTTAACAGCTGCATGCCATTTTATTGTTACGATAGCCTTACCAATGTGACAGTAATAAACTTGATGTCATAATACAGCCCCTAGTTGGCTGTTACTGGTAATGAGGGAATAATTCGGAAGTAAATAGTCCCTGGCAAAACCGAAGTTGGCTATTTATTTCAGAGTTGATTAATTAATAATTGTTCATTAACTAATGCTAAACGCCTCACGTTTTGTGTTTGCCTCTTCGCCAAAGGATATTGGTGCTTTATTTTGGTGCCAGTGCTAATGGTTCATTACTGCTCTGGGACCCTGGAATGTGACTGGGCACAAAAGTTTGCTAGCAGCTTGCTTTCCTAAAGGCTTTGCAGGAGAAGAAAAAACAAAAAACAAAAAGCCCTCCAGACCCTTGACTCTCACTTCCAAGCTCTGGTGCTTTTATGCAGAATGTTTGGGCCCTGAGGCTAAGGTTTGGAGAGCTGCACAAGAAAACTATTCATAGCTGAAGCTTTGGGGAATGTTTTCATGGGCTGAGACTTAAATAAACTGCAGTTGTTTTAATTGAATGCACTACCAGCCCGCTTCCAGAAGGAATTTCACCAGGGTGTGGTTAATACCTCATTCCCTGGTTCTGTTGTGGAGTATTTTGACGACTGGGTCCTAATGGCACCGAGGTCTTGGCAATAGTTGCGAACAAAGCGTGACATTTTCAAATGGTTCGGGAAATAAACGAATTTCCTTAGCTTTTTGGTTGTTCCTGGTCAGCACTGGAGAAGGCGGCATTTTACTGAAGGGCACGCAAACTCACCTGATTGATTGCTTGACTGTTGACAAAAGTAGATATTTGCTTGGTTGGTGCCTGAATGATAGCAGGCTTCGGAATGTTTCCAGGGTGCAAGGTGTCTGTGTTAGTTTTAAATTTCTTTGCATCAAGAAGTGTTTTGTTTGGCTGCATTTTTTTAAGTCTTAAAAATGCACACCTCTGCGATATATAGAGATCTAAACGTAATTCATCTCATTCTTATACATAATACAGGTATTTAGAAAAATTAACACTAAGCACTTTGTGGCCATTTCAACGAGTTTCTTCTGATAGACTGACTTGCTTGTTAAAAGAAAACTTCAGATCCCTCATGCTGGAAGAACACACAGGGGCATTTGTTTAAGTCTTTGATCCAGGACTAGACCCAGGTAAGCAAACAGTGGCTGGTCTATCCTATTCTGAAAGGTTTCCAGGAAGGCATACTTCATCCCCTGGTAACCGATGGCAGTGTGGGATCGGGAAGTCCTTAAGCATGTCTGACTCAGTGCCCTTCTTGCTGCATCAGAAGTTTTGCCCTGCATGGCTACTGATAACCAATGGGCACAATCTCTTTACAATAACCTTTCAGAGTCCTGAAGGTAGTTATTACATTTCTCTTCGACTCTCTTCTCACCAAGCTAATTAACTCAATTCTTTGAACCTTCCCTGGTAAGGCTTCACAGAGCTGTCACGCCTTATTTACACAGCAGTTCTCAGTGCCGGTGCTCATGTTACTTCAAGGATGCTTATTAGGTGTTTGGCCAGGAGACATTTGAAAGGTCTCAAGGAGTTCCAACTAAGGGTTTCTATTGTAATGACTTTATAAAGCCGTGTTATCCACCAGCTGCTGAGATCTACCAGGTACCCCTCCCACCACAGGACGCCTCCAGGCTCTCCTATTTTTCAGATACAGCGCTGCTCTTCAAGGAGTTGAAACACGGTGGTGGAGATGACATTGACGTGAAGTCATTTCAGCTCGAATTTACTATCCTGTCGTCATTGGTGCGGGTGGCTCTTCCTAAGGCAGCTTTCTTGCAAAATGGATTTCTCAAGAAGAGTCCATTGGTTGAAGGAATTGGCGAAACAACTCGTGTCAGGAGGACCTGAAAGAGGAGAGGCTGAGGGCGATGCAGGAGGTCTGGAGGGGGAACCCAGGAACGGTGCCCCACCCAGATTTGTCTTCTCTCCGCAGGTTCAGACTCCACACGTGCGGCTGCTGTCACGTCAACAGTGCTGACCTCAATCACATTCCGCACAGCTCCCGGCCCCTTCGTGCTAGTCTTTTTCTTACTTAGAGCCCAGCAAGTACTTCAGCATCGCAAACACGTATCTCTGTCAGTACACAAACACTGCGTGTATATTTGAAATTAATGCGAAAACGCCAATTAAAAAAGAAGAAAAAAAAATCATCACAGTTTTATCATCCAGGTAAAACTACTGATAGTAACTTATGATATTTGCTACCTTTTTATTGTGAACATTTGCACCAAAGTAAGATCATATGATACAGTTTTAGAAGCATTTTTAATCTGTAAGATGCTAGGAGTGTGTTTTGATGTTGGCAAATAGAATTTCCCCTTTTTTTTAGTGGCCGGAAGTCTCTTTATCATATGTATATAATTTACTTAAACTTCATCCTATTTTTGGACAGTTTATTTTCACTATTGTCTATGATAAACAATACTTAGATGAACACTCTTATGGCTAAAACTTTGTACATCTCGTTTATTTAGAATCAAGTCCTAGAAAGGAATGGGAAAGTGACAGGATAGTACACACTGAGCCAAGGCTTTGGCTCAAAACTGCAGCGGTACCCTATGGATGGGTTCCGTACATACATTTTTCTGACTAGCTGTGTGTAAAAGTGTCCTTTATTCATGTCCTCATCAACTCTGGGACATTCTTACATATTTTGGCAGGTTAAAAGTCTGAAAGTGATGTATCATTTTTGTTTTTTAAAATCGACTTTATTAAAGAATAAATTATATATAGCATAATAAAACACACTCACTTTACATGCAGAGTTTTGGAGGTTTTGACACGTAACCACAATCCAAAAAAGATAGAGAATATTTCCATCGTTCCAGAAAGTTCCCTCCTATTCCTTTGCACCCCTCGTCCCAGATAATCACCGATCTGTTTGCTATCACTACAGATTCCTTTTGCGTATTCTATGATTTCATATGTATGGAATCATACAATCTATACTCTCGAGTCTGGGTTATTTTGCTCGGCATAACATTTTTGAGATTCTTCCATGTTGTTGAGTATATTGTAGTTTTTCCCTTTTATTTATTACTGGGTTGTACTGCATTATGTAGTATATAATTTGTACCATTTGTTTACCGTTTATCTGGTAATGACGTTAGACATTGTTTTCTGAGTTTTGGCTATTGTGAGTAAGTTTCAAAGAACATCTGGGTACAAGCCTTTTTGTAGACATATGTTTTCATTTCCCTTGGGTCAATACCTAGGTTTGAAATCACTGGGTCCCGTAATAAATGCATGTTTAACTTTATCAGAAAATGTCAAGTGGTTTTCCAAGCTCGTTGTTCTATTCTACACCAGCCACAACAATGTATGAGCGTTCCAGTAGCTCTATATCTTTGTCGACTGTTGGTACTATTAGCCTTTCAAATTTTGGCTATTCCAATGGGTGTGCATTGGTATGTCTTTGTGGTTTCAATTTGTATTTGCTGATGGCTAGTGACACTTGGCATCTCTTCATGTGCTTATGACCACTCACATATTTTCTCTTATGAAGTGTCAGCTTAAATGTTGCTCACTTCTTAAATGGGTTATTCCTGAGTTGGTAAAGTCCATTATATACAGTGGATACAAATGAGTGTCTCATATATATATATAATATATGTGCACTATATTTTCCCCTAGCCTGTGGTTTTCACTTTCATTTTTATTTCTTGATGGTGTATTTCAAAGAGCAGAAAGTTTTCATTTTTGATTGGAGTCCAAAGTGCCTTTTTTTTTTTGCCTTTATGGTTCATTCTTTTTGTTTCACTTAAGAAATCCTTGTCTACGGGGCGCCTGGGTGGTGCAGTTGCTAGGTGTCTGCCTTTGGCTCAGGGCATGATCCCGACGTTCTGGGATCGAGCCCCACATCAGGCTCCTCCGATAGGAACCTGCTTCTTCCTCTCCCACTCCCCCTGCTTGTGTTCCCTCTCTTGCTGGCTGTCTCTCTCTGTCAAAATAAATAAACAAAATCTTTAAAAAAAAAAAAAAAGAAATCCTCGTCTACAGCAAAGTTGTAAAGTTTATCAGTTACATTTCTTTTTGAAGTTTTCCAGTATTAGCAAATATATTTAGGTCTGTGATCCATTTCGAGATAGTTTTGTGAATGATATGAGGTAAGAATTGAGGCTTCTGTCTGTTTCCGCACCATTTGTGAAAGGTTGTCCTTGCCCCATCGTATTACCTTGGCTCCTTGGTCAAAAGAGTCAGTTAACCAGACATGTGTGGTTCTACTTCTGGACTCTGTATTCGGTTCCGTTGACCGACATGACTACCCCAATGCTAATGCCACATTTGCTTGATTGCTAGAGTGTTTTGGTAATACTTGAAATCAGGTAACATGAATCCTCCTTTCTCAAAATTATTTTGGGTGTACTACATTCTCTGTATTCCCCATAAACATTTTAGAATTCGTTTGTCAATTTTTACAGGGAAACTTGCAAGAATTGCATTAGGATGGCTTTGAATAAGTGTATAAATTGAGAGATAATTGACATCACAATAATGTTGACTCTTCCAATCCATGAAGATGGTTTATCTCTTCCTTAATTTCTCTCAGCAATGTTTTGTGGTTTCAGGTCTTACACATATTTTATTAAATTATTTTATTTTTTGATGCCATTGCAAGTAGTATTATTTAAAAAATTCTTTTTCCAATTGTTCATTACTGGTGTATAGAAATACATTTGATTTTTATGTATTGACCTTAGATTTTGTGAGCTTTCTCAATATCTTATTTCCATAGTTATTTTTGTACATCTGTTAGGATTAGCTACATATATAATTCTGCAAATAAAGACAGTTTGACTTCCTATTTTCTAATCTGTTTTCCTTTTATTTCTTTTTCATACATTATTGGGCAAGAACACCCCCACACCCAGGAGAATGTTGAATAGAAATTAAAAGAGACAGGGAGATCTGTAGGAGAAGGAAGGGAAAAATGAAGGGGGGGGTGAACAGAGGGGGAAATGAACCATGAGAGACTATGGACTCCGGGAAACAAACTGAGGGTTTTAGAGGGGAGGGGAGTGGGGGGATGGGCTGGCCCAGTGGTGGGTATTAAGGAGGGCACATATTGTATGGAGCACTGGGTGTTATATGCAAACAATGAATCATGGAACTTTACATCAAAAACTAGGGATGTACTGTATGGTGACTAACATATCATAATAAAAAAAATTCAAAAAAAAAAATAGAAGAGAAGGCATCGTTTCTTTGTTCTGGATCTTGAAAGAACAATTTAAGCTTTCCCCACTAAAGATGATGTGAGTTGTAGGTTTTTCTTTTTCTTTTTTTAAAGATTTTATTTATTTATTTATTAGAGAGAGAGAGAGAGAACACGAATGGGAGGGAGGGGCAGAGCGAGAGGGAGACACAGACTCCCTGGTGAGCAGGATCCTGACACTGGGCTCATGGGATCATGACCTGAGCTGAAGGCAGATGCTTAACTGACTGAGTCACCCAGGTGTCCCTGTAGGTTTTTCATAGATGCCCCTTATCAGATTAGGAAAGTACCCTTCATTCCTAGTTTTCTACAAGGTTTTCTTATACCTAGGTATTAATATTTTGTCTTATATTTTTTAATACATCTTTTGGGATGATGATATATTTCTCCGCTTCCCTCCCATCCTGTTAACATGATAAATACAAACAATGATAAACTACAGGGAAATGTAAGTAAAACGTTGTAAGGCTCTCACGTTGTACAGGAAGGGATGTAATATTATTTGGAGGTAGACTACGAGAAGTAAGAATGTATAGCATAATCGCTCTAACAACCACTAAAGCAAAACAAACTAAGACAAAGCAAAACAAGTGACATAGCGGAAATCCCAATTGTGGAGATAACAGAAAAACATTAAAAAAAACCCCAAAACCTCAATCAGGGGCAGCTGGGTAGTGCAGTTGGTTGAGTGTCCAACTCTTGGTTTCAGCTCAGGTGTGATCTCAGGGTCATGGGATTGAGCCCCACCTCGGGCTCCATGCTCAACATGGAGTCTGCTTAGGTTTCTCTCTCCCTCTGCCTCTCCCCTCTTCAAATAAATAAATAAGTCTTTAAAAAAAAACCTCAATCAAGGAAGAAAAAAAAACAAATGATACTGAAGATTGAAATCTCTACGAGTGGTGGGAAAGGCCCAGGTTTGCGAGATATTTCTGAGGCTGAATAAGCAGTTCTTCAGCCCCCACAAAGATGAGGACTGCAGAGAAATCAAGGATTTTGCCTTGTCCATCTAATCTCTAGGCTTCAAGAAGGACCTCATTCTAATTTGAAGTTGCAGCTGAGACAAGTTCAGACTTCCTCGGGCCAAGGTGGTGACCCTCTGTATGTTACATTACCTCCCGTAAGATACATAATGAGTTCCAAGGTTTGTTCATCGTATAAACATGACCAGATGCACACCTGCCCTTTTAGGACTTTATTATATAGCAGAAAAAAAAATTTTTAAGCTTACGTTTTTATGGTAATGTTCTGTGCCCAAGAAAATCCTTCCCTTCTGTAGGAAATATCTCTTTTAGGTACATTTAGTCCTTGGGTCTTAGTGCCTCCTGGACGGGCATCCCGATTTTAATGTCATCTGAAAACACGTCTCTCGAGTGGCCTCAGCTTTCTTTCCTCATACCTCTCTCACTAGCCTCATAATTGAGGACTTTAATTTATTCACCACACTGTGTCTTTACCCTCCTGCCATCTGTAATTTATGCCTTACACACTCTGCTGCCTGGTATTATTTAATTCTGCTTTAAAAAATGACAAGAGTTTTGTGAACCAGTTGGTAGGAATCACCCCATTAAAAATATTGTTATGCATAACTGTGTTTAGAAAAAATTCCCAGCAGTGAATTTTAGTTTTGTAAGATAATGCTCTTTTTAGCACTACCCAGCTGGTGGTTACAGTTATCATTACTATTATAAAATAAAGATAACAGGAGCCTCAGAGAAAGAAGAATGACCTCTCAAGAGTATGCTAGAGTTTCTTTTCCTGGTCTGAACAATCTATTCAGGCAAACAAAGGGGAGTGGCAACAAAACAAGGGTCAGAACAGGACTTGGGTTTTCACCCCAGAGCAGAATCCCTGAAGTGCTCAAACGTGCAGGCTATATTGGACAACCACTGACCTTGCTTTTTTTTCAATATCACGTTTGAACAGGGCACACATTGGTCATGAAGACATTGAGAGTGTCCTACGAAGTGCAGAGAGATGGTATGTCTTATTTTTTCTTCTCTTTGAAGATCTTGCAGCCAACAGTCTAATCTTTATTTCCTGATTATATTGTCTTTCTTGGGTAATACGGAATAGAGAAAGAGATGGAGAACACGACCTAACTGATCACCAGAACCAATTCTTCTTTTGGGACACACAGTCAGTCCACACTGCCCATTTCTCTGCTACGTATCTGAGTTCTGGCCAATGGAAAGCAAGTGATATGCTCTATTTCTGGGCTGGACCCATAAACCCTGCCAAAGTTTGATATCCTCTGCTCTTTCTCCTTTTACCAGCTTGAGCCAACCATAGCTTGGAAGTCTTGCTGAAGACAATCCAGCCACAAGATTGAAGAAGCCCAGGACTCTGAGTCAATACTAGGAGAGCCACTGTTAGGGGCTGAATCGTGCTCCCCCAAAACTCATTTGTTGAAATTCTAACCCCCAGTTTCTTGGAATGTGACCTTGTTTGGAGATAAAGTCTTTACATAGGCAGTCAGGTTAAAGTGAGGTCATTAGGATTGGCCCTAACCTCATACGACTGGTGTCCTTATGAAAAGGGGAAATTGGACATGGTCACAGAGGGAAGAGCATGTGAAGACATGAGAGAAGACGGCCATCTACAAGCCCAGGAGAAGAGCCTGGGACAGATCCTTCCCTATAGGCCTCAGAAGGAGCCAACTTTACTGACACCTCAATTTTGGGCTTCTAGACTCCTTAAGAGGGAGATAATAAACTTCTGTTGTTTAAGACACCCAGTCGTGGTCTTGCTTACAGCAGTTCTCATATCAACTAATAGCAGCCCACCTAACACAGACACCTTTTGGGAATTCACCGATGAAAGAAAGTACTATCCTGTTTTCTCTGATCTACTATACACTTCGGGTTTTTGTTAGAAAAAGCCAGTCTTGTCTTAACTAACGGATGGGAAGAAATACATTGAATGTCACTGTCAACACCTTTTACTTGGTTTTGTCCTGATCTCTCCACAAAAAAGGCCATGTAAGTCTTACGGGGATTGTCTTGAAAGACTGTGTGAAAAGGAAAAGCAGAATAGAGTAGGGGGTTTGGTATGAGAGTGGACCTGGGCCAACGCTGAGGCTGGGAGAACAGCTGTAGGCACAGGTCTGAGTTAGTTCTAGAGCTGGTGGGTGGAGGAGTGAAGATCAGAGCCCTGAGGCCTGCTCTGGAGGGTGTGAACTGATGCTCCCATTTCAAGAGAGCCACGTGTGCTTGACAGGCTTGATAGATAGCTTGAAGGAAGTTCTCCAGCCAGGACGTTAAACTTTTCATAGTTTACAAAGTGTCCATTGATGAAACTCTGTGTTTCATCAAACACTTATAACCATCCTAGGGGGGAGTCAAGACCAAAAAGATATTAGACAAAGTCCATCTATATACCTTTAGGTTGGCAGAGGAAGGAGTCTTTGGGGGTGCAGAGACGTGTGGTGGCCCAGGGCAGAAGATTGAGACTCAAGTCTCAATGATGATGGAGGCATCCACACAGAAGTATAGTCCACATGAAGTGTTGGAATCTGAACAGAATAAGAACAATGTCTGCAAGTATCAGAGCTGGTGTTGACTGAGGGAGTAATCCATGGAGGCAGGAGGCCCAGGGAGCTTGTTGGGGGCTCACCGGGTGAGGAAGGCATTTGTAGGGGGTGGGGCCAGAAGCATGGGAGACCTGTTAATATGTTGGGGCACTGGTCAAATGATCAAGCATAGTATTGGTAGTGGAAACCTGCTTTCTTTTCACCAGAGAAGGGAGTTGCAAATATGGAAAAAACATTGAAAAAGCTATAATTACCCCTGTGATATAGATTAAATTTGTAGGTATTGGTGTAAACATATGATTTTCAATTTACTGTGAAGAGATAGCTATAGGAATAAATATAGATGTATATGTGGGGGTGTGCAATGAGCCCACCTAGTGCCCAAATATTGTTTCTAAATACCATTAACTACTAACAGGGTGCAGGGTTCCTTAGAGAAACAGCAGATTCAAATTTGAAAGTGCGGAAGTCCAAGATGAGTCTGGAATATCTTGTTGTACCAAAAACTAGTGAGGTATTCACAGAATAATGGGCACATATCAAAAGGACCCACCGTGTAGCTTTCCGGGGCTCCCACAGGGTTAGATCAGGAACAACTGGAATATCAAAATCAAGAATGATTTTAAAAGAATTATATCCCATTGAATAAGAAGCCTCAAGTTCGTATCCATATGAATAGATGAATAGATCAGAAGTGTTGCAAGAACAGGATATTTGCACGGTCTCCTACTTCTCCACAAAATACCTGATCGTCATGAAGGGAAATGCCGTTAGAGAGGAGATACCACATTAGCCGTTGTGACTGAAATTAACAACATCCTTAATGGGACAATGGAAATTATATACTGGCGACGGGATGCAGCTGGAAGAACGCAGCACCACCTCTGTGACAGCGCTGTCACAGACCTTTATCTAATCGTGAGGAAACATCAGAAAAACCCAAACTGGGGTCTGTTCTGTAAAATGAACGGCCTATAATAATCAAAGGTGTCCAGGTCCTGAAAATCAAAGGAAGACGGTTCAAAACGGTTCCAGATTGAAGGCAATGAATGACATGACAACTAAAAGCAACGCGTGATTGGAACTGATTCCTTGTGCTCGATGTTCTTGAAAGAATGGGTGAAACGGAACCTATACAATTGAGGTGGTTGTATTGCAGATTTTGCCCTTGTTTATGGGAAATAACACACTGAAGTGTTTGGGTTGATGGAATACCAACCCTGTTTGTCACCGTGGTGACAACTTTCTCTCCAATGGCTCAGGGAAAAGAGAAGTCTTTGTATTGGAGTGACAGCTTTTCTCTAAGTTTGAGATCATTCCAAAATAAAAGTGTTTTAAGTTATCAGACCCATATTACAGATGAAGAAACAAGCCCCGAGGTGCTTGAGGTGACCAAGCCAGGGTGTGGTGACTCCAAGCCAGGAGCCTTGCTTCACTGTGACATTTGACCTAGACTTTGAGGGTGTGAGATCCAAGTAAATTGTTTCATGAGGACATAAACCCAGGTCTAGGACTCCACTCTGCATGGTAGCTGTGTGCCCTGACCACAGTGCTGAATTATTCTAAGCTTCTTTTTTTTTTCTTCTGTAGTTGTCTGAGGAACAGTGCCAGTGTTCTATGAGTCTGTGTTGGAAAAAGCAAGCGATACCAACCAATAATAATTTGGGGCTGGAAGGTTTGGGAACATTTTTGCTTTCATTATGATTTCTGCCAAGTCCGTAAAATAGAGAAGCTGTTATGTTACAGAGCAGTGTATCTCCTTTTATTGAAAACCATGAGTGGTCTGCAGGTGGGAGTTGGGAATGGTGGTTAAATTATTCATCATGACAGAAATAATTATCTTCATACAGGAGACAGAAGCCCAAATGCCTTTTAGGAAGTCAACTTGAGAAATGCTCCCCAGTGATAATGAAAGTAATAAGATGTGTCCCAGGCCCTCTTCACGAGCTCCGATTTTTTTTCCAACACTTGCAAACAGTGCCCTGTGCTGACAAATGTCTGATTAACAAAATTAAGAAGAGGTTTGGCTGCAGCATTAATCCCTCCCCTGGGCCTTTTAGCTTCTGCATTTCTAGGTTGATTAGCTTTTCAGGTCAGATTTTTCTTCTTCAGGCTCAGTCTTTATCATTTGTGGTCGAGCCAGTATGATGGTTTTCTGCCATGATGGGGTGAGAGCCAAGTAACTGTCTCCTTCGTAAGAGGTCCCGCTACCCTCACAATCATGATCCCATTACGTCTCAAACACAGAATAAAAAGCACCATTGACATCTTGTCATCTTTCCCTTCTAAGGTTCATCGTTTGCTTCAAAATGGAAATACACAGAAGTGGCAAAAATGTTTTCATTGAAACCCGTAAGTGACTTGCATAGATCCTGAGGGTCTTTTTCTTGTTTTTCAGTTAACGGGTGCACATTTTGGCAGTGAGAGCAATAGAGGTGGACAGGGTGTCTATCACAGGATGGGGTATCTATCCATGGAGACATGGAAAGCCTGAGTCATGTCACTGAAACCTTGGGAGACAGGCAAGGAAGTTATTACTGTTACCATTATTGTTTTGTCATTGAGCAAATGAAAGCTCGCAATTCCTAAATGACGTTCCCTAAGCTGGAAAAATGCCAATCACTGACTTGAGCATTATCTAAGAATTGAATTGATTCATTAAATACACACACAGTGTTATAGATGTTGGGGCTACAAAGTACGACTCAGCTGAAGAATCGCGCAAACTTTTATTATCCCTCCTCTCAACCATTAGCGTGGTTGGATACAGATATTTAAGGCTAAATTATATATTTATATATAAAATTAGCTTCTTTAAAGTTAATCCAGAGGCTCAAAATACATTTATTTTTTTCTTTTGTTTTTCTTTAAAGATTTTATTTATTTATTTGACAGAGAGACAGCCAGTGAGAGAGGGAACACAAGCAGGGGGAGTGGGAGAGGAAGAAGCAGGCTCACATCCCAGAATGCCAGGATCACACCCTGAGCCGAAGGCAGATGCTTAACCGCTGTGCCACCCAGGCGCCCCACAAAATACATTTATTTTTCTGACCTGGTGGGAAGACATCTGATCCAGCCCACAGTGATATTTTGGCTTTGGCAGGTTATAACAGAAGAGGGAAGAGAGGAAAACTCACAGTGAATGGTTGTATATAAGAATTTGAATTAAAAAATTGATGTCAAGAAGAAAATAGAATATAAAAAAATAAAATGTTAGTGATTTAGAGAAATTAAACGGAGCCAACATAAAGCAAGCAAAAATTCTTCCTACTCTTATTTTTACCTTAACATTTAGAGAGATAGTTGCACTAATAATGCTGAAGAATTAAGAAGGATCAGAAAGGGCCTGAATGTGTCTGCTGACTTGACCTCTCCTCAAGCTTTCCTTCCAGCTCTGTCCTGGGACCCTGGGCGAGTCTTCTCGCCATTCATGGCCTCTCATTTTCTCACTACAGAGTGAAGGGTTGACCTAACAGCTCTCTAAAGTGGCCTAGAGTTTCTTATTCTACAGCTCTGTGGTTCATAATTGAATACATTTTACGAGAAAGTCAAGTGTGGAGACTGACAAAAGAAAAGATCCATTGTTTCCAAACCACCAATAGCAAGAAAGAATGGAAACAACCACCTGACGTGAGTACCAGGGCCTGTGAATTATAAACTGCAAATCCAGTGAAAAGTCTTCTGTCTGGAATGATAATCACCTAGATGTTTGATACCTTTGGAAACTTTGCTCCCAATCCTTTTCCCCAGTTTTACTCATTTTCCTTCTTTGGGAGGCAAAGAGTCTTCTCTTAACCATTTCTGTGTTCTCATGAATATTACGGGACCATTCTTGCGTCTGCCATTGAAAAAGGAAATATAACTATTTAGATATTTTACAGACATGCCTGAAGTGTGGAAATACAGAAGAATTTTCCAGGCTTGGGTTGTCATGGTTTATAAGTCTTATAGGAATAGAAAATTTAAAAAAAAAATCTCCAATGGTAAACAGTATTAAGTGAAAAGGGATATTTAGGCAGTATTGTTCAGCAATTTTTTTTTTTTACAGCCAACTTTGTCTTTTTGGATTATTGTGAAAACAGGCAAATAGAGAAATCATAGAAGTATTTCAATTGTGTGGGGAGAAGGAATGCATAGATTATTATGCGTCCAGCACACTTATGAAATCTGGATTTTTCCTTAGTGTTCTGGGGCCGGTACCCAACTGCCCCTTCCACACACTTCTGGACTCTTGAAAAGTAACTGTTCATTAATGAAGCCAGAATGATGGAAGCAGTCACTTCATCTTCATCCTTCCAATGATCTCCAGATCATTGAATCCATAAGACATGCAATTTGATCGAAGTTTCCATGGCATTGACCCAGATATTCTGGTTCATAAAAATACTAAATCCTTTAATGAAACACAGAATTAAGTTAATATGATTTATGTCACCCATCACCCAGTGGGCTGATGCTTTGTAGTGATTTGATTAAAGGAAGATTATAAAATGGCTGCAACCCTTACTCATTTGCATTTGGTTCAAAGGAAATGACCCGAATGGAACTAAGTAGGCATTTAAGTATAAGAAAAAGATTTTTTTTCTTTTTATTAAGCATGAACATGAAACAACTTGCCCGTGATTTGCACGACATTATTTTAGGACTAAAGAGTGAATTTGGCATGAAAAAAATCCAAACTGATCATGTTAATTATGTTTCCTCTGAACAAGAAAATTTAATAATCTCCATCCCCCAACACATCAATCTCAGATTTGGTGCTTGAAAGTTTTCGTGTCTTCTCGGGTATAGTGGTGCATGTTTCACACATATGTTGGGGTTTTTTTTTTCTGCCCTCAGGGGAAGAAAAAGAATAGAAACCAGCACTCAGCATTCCTGTGGTGTCCTTTGATAGTTGTTTTATTATTACTTTCATTGTACAGGTGTAGAATTTGAAGCTGAGTGAGTCAAGTGTTACTACTAGGAAGAAACAACACGAATTTAAATCCATACCCATCTGCCTCCAAAGCCCACCCCTCTCCACCTCACCAGGCTTCCTTCTCTCCTTCTCTTTCTATCTGGAGCAAAGAATACTTCATTTAACTAATATACTCTGCAACTCCAGAAATGAGGCATTTACCAGAAAATGCTAATCTCGTTAATATTCTATATGTTACTTCCTTGGATATGATTATGGGTTTACTAATATCTTTCCCTACGAAACAGTGATATATGTTTCCCTCAGGTCGAGCTAGGTATAATTTTCATGTGATTATATACTTTCACATGTCCAGTGAGAATAAACATCCAGGGAGAATATGAAAATTACACCACGTGTCTTGCAAATTGATGATATGAACAGATGACTGGTTCATAGTGACCATTTACAGGATGCCCATAGGTCTCTGTGCAAGTGACCAAGATTGCATATGTGTGAAACACAGTTGGTAAAAGAACCCTGAGAAATTATAGAAGACATGCTAAAAAAATATTCGAGCAAAATCACAGGTTACTAGACCAATGTGAGATACGACGGCGATGAAAACAGGGAATGTAGAAGAAAGAGAGACATAACCGGGCATGAGAACAGATCATGTAAATGTTTTAGGTACAACCAGTCAACAAGCTGTAATCAAAATGAAACAACAACCTGTAAAACATAGAACTCAAAACCGTGCCCTGCTGTGAAGTTGGGTATTACTCGTCTACTAAGCATGACTCTCATTCCATCTGATTCAAATATGGGGTGGGTTATTTTTCCTGTTCAAAAGAAAAGAGTTTGCTGAAAAGAAATAGAAGCCTTCTGAAAAATTATCAGCAACTTTCAGGGACAGACATCTGACACAATTTTCTTGCGTCTTCCAAAAGGTGTCTATTTACTTAGAGGCATCTATATGTTCTTTCAACAGTTTAGCCACTGGACTTCTGCAAGTATTTTATCCAGGAAAGATGATATTGCTAATTGTGTTTATAATGAGCTAATAAAACATGAATAATATAAAAATGCTAGTATTTCATTAATAATGATTAAGCTCTGCTGTAATCATGTATGGTATGATGAATTCTGCTGGCATTGTAATAAATTCCTTTTCAGAGCCCAGTGTTGCTGAGGGCAAATCGCAAATGAGTTCTAGACTGTTCAACGTAGTATCGCCGGAGCCAGATTTAGCGTCTGGCACAGAGAAAGTACTCACGGATTATTTGTTGAATGACTCAAAGAGTAAGACCAAAAGAGAAATGGCAAAGCCTAACATTGTTAGCTTATAGTATTAAAAGAAGAAAGAGCGAGATATTCACACATAAGCTTAGCCTCGATACTTGCATAGAGCGCGTGAGCTTTAGACAGGGAAGCTAGGCTTCCTTTAAGGAACGGCTAAGTTCTGAGAAGGCAGTTGGGAGTGTCAGCAGAGAGAGCCCGCTGTGCACACTGATTCCAGCACCAGAAGGCGACCGTGAGGCCCTGCGGCAACGCCTGTCTTACGGACAAATGTTTGCATCACAACACTTTGCTCATAATTCCTCCAATGCCTGTTAAAGTTGCAAATAGCTTTGGACAAACTTATATTTTGGCAATGTCATCGGAACAATGGGGATGAGGTATAAGTCAATAATATGTATGGCTTGCAAATGTAGCCAAATTAAAAGTCTTTTATGTGCACTAAACTCTAAGTCCAATAATGTCACAGTAGATGTTCTTGATAAGGGTTTTATGAAGACCATCGTGGCTTTAAATGACTTAGTGTCAATCTCAAAGGCTTCTGAAATTTTGATTTGAAATTTTCATGAGTCTGTCATTTTACAACACACCGACAGAGAAATGCTACTGGATAAATATTGCACTCTAGAAACATGATGTGAAAATGCAATGGCACACACATCTCAACGTGTTTTGAGAAATAGGAAATGTGTGTCGGGTTTCTGGGCAATGGCCGTGCAGCCACGGGAGCGGAAGGCCTTCCTTCGGCTGTTTGCTGTCTCCTCTCCTCACAGAGACTTCTAGCTCCTTAGCTGCCTCAGCAAGACTGCCTTGGGGCAGATGCTTCCCGTGGAGAGAATCTGAGGCAAGTAAAATTCAAGGGTTTAACTCTGGTTCTTGAAAGTAGGAGAATGTTGTGTTCCTTGACTTCCACGCCTTTGTGCCCATCTGAGAACCAACATGCTTTTCAGTATTTAATAAGAGCAGGGAAACAGGACTTTGTGAGAATCCAGAAGAGGGGTGGTGGCCTGGAGTCAGCAGGAGCGAGTGGATAAAAGATTAAGGGTGGGGCGCCTGGGTAGCGCAGTTGTTAAGCGTCTGCCTTCCGCTCAGGGCTTGATCCCGGCAATTCGGGATCGGGTCCCACATGGGGCTCCTCTGCTGGGAGCCTGCTTCTTCCTCTCCCACTCCCCTGCTGTGTTCCTTCTCTCGCTGGCTGTCTCTCTCTCTGTTGAATAAATAAATAAAATCTTTAAAAAAAAAGATTAAGGGCGATTTAGAGTTCATGTTTTTCTCTTTTTATTTTATTGTGAAAAGAACACTCAACACGGTATTTACCCCTTTAACAGATGCTTAAGTGTGCATCCGTGTTGACTGCAGGTACGAGCTTATACAGCAGGTCTCTGGAGCTTATTCGCCTTGTTAGACTTCATGGCCCTGGAGGGTAACTCCCATCGTCTCCCTCCTCCCCGCCCCCAGCAACCACCAGTTCACTCTGTAATTCTGTGAATGCGACTATTTTAGATTCTTCATAGAAAGTGAAGTCAAGCAGTATAGGTCTTTCTGTGCCTGGCTTATGTCATTTAGCACAATATCCTCAAGGTCCATCCATGTTGTTGCATATTCTAGAATTTCCTTCTTTTTGAAGGTTGAATGTATTATATGCTACATTTCCTTTATCCAGTCATGTATCGATGGACATTCGGGCTCTTTCCACATCTTGGTTGGCGAGCAGTGCTGCAGTGAACGCAGGAGTACTGATGTCTCTTTGAGATCTTGATTTCCGTTACTTTAGATGAATACCGAACACTGGAATTGCTGGATCATTGGGTAATATTACTTTTAACGTTTTGAGAAAACTCCATACTGTTTTCCATAGTGGCTTCACCATTCTGCACTCCCACCAACAGTGTGCAAGGGTTCCATGGGTTTTTCTTCTTTAGTTAGCTACAATGGTTCTAGGAAAATCTAACACAGATGGTATCCCCTGTGAAGTTTTCCCAGAATGTACAACTTTGGAATCCCATTCAATGATGGGTAGGACGGATTTTTTTCCCAAGTAGGCTGAACACGACCAGTGGTAGAGGAAGTAATGGATGTTTGCTTCCATTCATAGATGAACAGGGTGCAGTTGGCAATCAAAGATTGCTTACTGCATTAATTAAAAGCCATATGTATTCTCTGATGTATGCGTGAGGGGAGAACAGTGAGAAAAAAAGGCAGTCATGCTATGACCAAAGAAATGCACAATCTGAAATCATTGTGAACATAGACGGGGAGCAGAGTCCTGGGGCAGAGTGGGCCACACCAAAAGGAGCTGATCGGTTGAAATGTGGGCTAGAGAGAACACTGCCCCCTGTCCACAGAGAGACAGGCAGATCTCCTCAGTGACCTGCGATTCAACAAATCCCTTCCAGCATTATGGACGTATCTGGGCTGGGTGTGTCAACGTCCTGTTCTTTCTGATTAGAAATGTATTCACAAGAGAGAGAACTCAGCATTCTTCATTCCCTCCATTGGTGGCTACTGTAAAGGGAGAGTCTTTCATTCCACGGTAAGGGCTATGGGATTCCCCGAAGTGTCTGCATACTATTCCCCTTATCAATGAGCGTGAGCAGAAATAGGGAAGTCCTCCTGCCCGTCCCTGAAATTGTTTTGTGCCTGTTCAACATGCAACTCGGTCTCTACAGGGGGACACTGTGCATGATACGACTTTTATTGATAGGAAGGAAGCTGTAGGCAACCAAAATGAGTCTCTTCTGTGGGTAATACTGGTTTGTAATAAAATATCTGGTGTTGCTTAGCACTTCCACGACTAGGTTCACAACACGAAAGGGAATTTGCTTTTGGACTACAATTCGCAAACCCCACGAAACACACAATGTCTAAAACTCTCCAGTTGGTGAAACACGCATACAGAAGCCTCATGCATCTTTATGGTGCATCAGTGAAAGAACGCTGGTGAGTGGAGATGGGAAACCCCGGTCCTCAACCTGGCAGTGTCCTTTCCGGCCCCTGAGGTCCCCCCATCTGCAGAATCAAGCACACAGCCCATCCAAACCACTGGGTTTTGCGCCTCTGGATGCACTGGTAATCTGCATGTTTCAGATTTATTGCACTGATGTACTGAGCAAAGTTTCCACGTGTATGTTTTAATCGTTTAGTGAGGATCCCAAATGAATCCCACAGAATCTAACTCCTGTCAACCAGTGATTTAAACGGTACCGGCAGCTGATGGGAAAGCAGCGCTCAGAAGAAGAGGAGCCCATAGGAGCTTGATGCCTACTGCCCGTTATGCCCCCACAGACACCTGCCCGCTGCCTTGAGAACAGGATGGCACGGAGAGCAGAGAGGAGCTCCAGCTTCCACCCCTGCTGGGCTTCCATCCCCGCTGGGCATCCTTTAGCAAGCGGTCCAGACTGGATTGATGCACTCTGAGGAGACTGACAAATGGCTCTATGGGGAGAATGGAATCTAAAGAAACCGTTTTTCTTCCCTTCCCTTGCACCTTGAGAGTGAGGGTTGAATTACTTTCTGACTTGATTCACTGCCACTGAGAAGCTGGTTCAAGGGCCCTCTGTCTAAATGTTTGTTTGATGTCCTTACAGCTACAGAAGGACTGTAGGAAGGGACCCAGAGCTGCAGACACATCTCTCCCCGTCCAAGTGCACATACGTCATTGGCGATGACATGACACCAGGCGCGTTTGCTGGCGGAGGCGCCCTGTCTTGTCTGTCGAAACCTACAACATTCTCTGTGGCGGGCCCATCAGTATTTTATAGGTGATATACAGACCCCCCTTTCTACTTATGTTCTTCAAGAAAAAACACACATCCGACCCATAACACTGAGGGAATGTTCTGCCGCTCTGGAAAGCGGAGTGCTCAGTGCTGTGTGTGCGGGGGGAGGGGTGGATCCCAGCACAGGCTGGCTTCACCTGCCAGCACGGGAGAGCCCAACCCCTGTGCTTCTGGGCACAGTAGCTCTTAGAGGAAGGACCCAGGCTCTTGTGCTGGCCTGGCCCTGCGGGGGTGGGGACCTGGTTCCCAATCCTATCCCCGCAGCAAGGAAACAGTGGCACCTTCCCTCTGTCAGCCTTGCTGTCTGTCTCTAGGAAGGACGATATTTTACAGACTTAACAGATTTTTTAGGAAGATAAAAAGAGAAATGACAATCTGAAAACCATGTGTCCGCTGAAAACGCAGAGTCGAAACCCTTTTTGTCACTCTTTTATCCTACTGATTTGCATTTCGCACTCTGATGGCTAATGTGATACTGTCTTAATCATGTTTTAGAACTTTTCTATATTTTAGGACGTATCTTGGGGCTTTGTGGACTCGGGGAGGGACTGCCCCTCCCTGGTCTAGCTAGCTCCTGGTGGGGGGGCACAGACTTGCCTGAGAGTGTGACTTTGATATGCAAACCAACCAAATGCAAGCCCAAATCCCCACCTGCCTCCTTCCTCAGGCTGCTGCAGCTGGGGACACTCTTCCTCTGCCCTAAATGCAGGGCTGGGTAAGTATGGCCACCCCTACCTGCACCTCAGAGCCTGTGGAAATCATTCAAATGAGCCCATCGTAAACCTGCTCAGCTTGCTTACTTAGCCTCGCCCAGTCCTTCCAGAATAAAGGCTTTTGCCCATGTCCTCCCGCTCAGTCCCTCTGCGTCCTGGCTGGCTCTGGCGCTTTCCTGGGGGTGGGGGGCAGCATGTGCTGCGCTGAGCCTTCTGTGTTTAGGGATCTGTGACTGTAAACTTCTTCCTTCCTGAGAGTCATTTCCATATTGGTATGTCTTAATGTATCTGGTGGAAACAGATCCCAGGTATATTTTAGAACAAGTGCCCCAACAAATACATTTTTGGAATGAAAGAATCCATGGAACCACCAAGGGCAATGACTGTGAGCTTGGCAAAGCTGCTTCACCCTCTGGGCAACAGGGTTGGGGCAGGTGCGGGTGAGGGCTTGCTCTCCAATGCCCTTTGGAATCACCTGGGACCTTCGAGAAACCGCAGATTTCTGGGCCCCTTCTCAAAGCAGGCATATCAGAGCCTCTTGGGTGTGTGTGTGTGTGTGCATGTTTTCATGAAAACCTGTCCCATGAGTTTAATGCTCACCCAGAACTGAAACTACTGGGGTGTAGTTTTCACCCATGGAATCGAATCCTTCTTGGTGCAAAAGGAACACATTTGCCCTACTTTTGAAATTCAGTGGGAGGGGGCAAGCCTCCCCCCCACCCCGCGACTGAGCTGACTAGGAAACCCCCACACCAATTCAGGGAAGACAGTGACGCACCGTAATATGGCCTTTTGGGATTTCATTTCGGCTCCTAGCGGTTGATGGAAGGCTCAGCTTCGGGGACACGTAACTCACGGTCTTGTATCTGGCCCCGGGGGCTGCTGAGATAGTTTATGTAATGATTTCACTCAGGAGGGAAAAATTAATTGCATTCTCCTCACCAGGTGCTCAGTGCTATAGCTGCATTGGAAAAAGCCAGTATTCCCCTTAGGAAACCCAACTTTCAGTTAATATACAGTAGTGCTGTACATGGCCTTAGGAATCTAGAAGCAGGTGGAGCTGGAGACAGAAATCTGCAGACTGCAGGCGGGAGAGGTTGGCTCTGGTCTGGCCGGGCCTTGAACCCACTGTGTGACGTGGGCCACACCCTTCAGGTACCTTCCCTACACGTGAAACTGGAATCATCAGATCTGCCTCTTGGGCACAAATAATACAAATGAATGAGATAGTGTCTTTGGAGAGATTTGAGTTCCTTGGAAGCATTACCACAGAACACACACTCTCACACACACACACACACACTCACACACACATATACTTTGTCTCTTCATGTACCTCATCAGTCTAACAAATGGAAAAGTATAACCAAAAAAATCATAATTCNAAAATAATACAAATGAATGAGACAGTGTCTTTGGAGAGATTTGAGTTCCTTGGAAGCATTACCACAGAACACACACTCACACACACACACACACTCACACACACTCATATACTTTGTCTCTTCATGTACCTCATCAGTCTAACAAATGGAAAAGTATAACCAAAAAAATCATAATTCTCCCCCAACCCATTATCTTTAAAGAAAAAAGCCATTTCTCCTTTCCAGAGCTGCGGGGAGAGTCACCGCTAATGTCCCTGACAGGTTGCAGTTGGAAAAGGATGTCGTGTCCTGTAGCCAGCGAGGACTGGCTGTGTTCTGTGGGAATGACCCCATCTGGGGCTCAGAGAAGACCTCAGACGTGTTTTCAAATGTTTGGACTCAGTTAAATCCCTGTTGTGTATTCTTTGCCCAACTAATCGCTGTGGTGTTCAATTGTTAAAGCCATGTGTGTTTCAAGGGAAATTGAATCCATATGTCTCTGATTCATTTGCACTGAGCTCATCAAATTGTTGTTTTGTAAGAGCTGTTTGCTGTCCAGGAAAAAACCCCAAGTGCCTCTTCATACACTGATCTATGCTTTTCAACATCTTTAAAACAGGAAGCAAAGCCCACTCTCAACAGCGCTGTGATCACCTCCTGTTCCAACATAGCCTTTTAGTGGGTAAAGTTCCCCTTCTTGCTTGGGAGTCAGACCGGAAGATCATTGTACAGGGGCTTCCCAAAGTAGGTTCCATAGAAACAGCAGGGTGGGGACAGAATTAAACACCGTGAAGCAAGTTTCTTTTATTGAATTTTTAAGACCTTTAATAGGGAAATATGCAAGGGTGAAAAGTTTTCCTAGACGTAGTCGTTCAACAAATATTTAGTGAGTACCTACTGTTTACTAAGATGTAACTTTCTTTCTTTTTTTTTCTTTTTTTTTTTTTAAAGATTTATTTATTCGACAGACATAGAGACAGCCAGCGAGAGAGGGAACACAAGCAGGGGGAGCGGGAGAGGAAGAAGCAGGCTCATAGTGGAGGAGCCTGATGTGGGGCTCGATCCCAGAACGCCGGGATCACGCCCTGAGCCAAAGGCAGACGCTTAACCACTGTGCCACCCAGGCGCCCCCCAAGATGTAACTTTCGATGCTAGGGACGTTGCCGTGGAAAGGTAGTCTGTCTTCAGGAAGTGTTTATTCTATGGGGGATTTTCCAAACATATTTAGGTCACGGAAACCAGGATTCTGAACATCATTGCCCGGGGAATACTAGTTCATTGTGGGTACAAAGTAGAAGTCCAGCTAACCTGAGGGCCCCTGAGCATATGCTCAGATTAGAAAATATGGCACCAAACTACAATCCTTTGTCTTGGGATATGTTCTCTGGAAGACAGAGAAGCAACAGTTAAACAAGGTCAGGTTATGGTAAGTGCTGTGAAGACCCCAGCGGAGCTATGGGGGGGATGAGAGCGATTTTCCATTTCATAAAGCAAGTGACATTTGAGTAGTGTGTTAGTAGGGTTCTCCAGAGAAATATAGCCGATATATATATATATATGGAGAGACAGAGAGAGAGAGAGAGAAAGGGATTGATTATAGGAATATGCTTATGCGGGTATGGAGGCCAAGCAGCCCCACAGTCTGTCATCTGCAAGCCGANGGAGAGACAGAGAGAGAGAGAGAGAAAGAGATTGATTATAGGAATATGCTTATGCGGGTATGGAGGCCAAGCAGCCCCACAGTCTGTCATCTGCAAGCCGAATGAGAGGGGAACTCACGGGAAGATCTGGGGAAGGGGGAAGGAAGTGCGGGTGTCATTGCATTGGCCAATTTGGTTTTTGCAATGAAATCACAGTTAAAGATAGCTCTACTTAAAACAACCGAATGACAGCTATCAAGGAAACTGTCAGTGCCGACACAGGAAGGAACCATTGAAGTGTGTACTAGCCCCAAGCACGTGGGGCAGGTAAGATGAAGATGAGGAGGGGGCGGTCAGTCTGGGGAGAGAGACAGGCCAGGGGCACTCTCCCAGTCACTCCTGATGAAAGATGTCACAGATTCCTAATGAAGAAATGAACTGGGTTATGAGGCCCCGTGTGTGTGCGTGTGTGTGTGTGTGCACACATAGTATCGTAGGGGACATTTTCTTCCCACTTAGAACCTTCCCGATTGGGAACTGCCTCTTCCCACCTGGTGACCTTTTGCCACCGTGAGATGGGGACTGTCCTGTCAGAGCACACCATTCTTCTAGTCCCGGTGACTTGCTCTGCTCTCCCAGGCTTTCCCCTACTCTCCTATGCACCTGCTGTGCCCGTTGCCCAGATCTGCCTAGGGACATCCTGCTTCTATTTTCAAGAACTGGACAACATATACATCCTTTTGAAGTCATTCCTGATTTTCCCCGATTAGACATGGTCTACCGGATTTAAGGTGGGCCTTTGGATTTTTGGAAGCTACATTAATGATAAAGCCAGAGAAATCGGAAAACATGTCGTTCAATCAGAAGATGCATAATTATATCAGGATCTTGGAGGAGGTATAAGCAATTCTTGACAGGTGGTCTATAACTCAGAAGAGGCAGTCAGGGGCTCCTGGCTGTCTTAGTCCATAGAGCATGTGACTCTTGACCTTGGGGTGGTGAGTTCAATTTCCATGTTGGGCATACAACTTACTTAAAAAAAAGTTAAAAAAAAAAAAAAAAAGAAGAGGCAATCCATATATTGGGCAGCGTGTCATCCTTTCCTACATCCATTTCCCACCCAGGGAATTTTCCCTGCCAACCAGGGTCGTAGAGATTTCTGGATTCCACTATGAACAATACATCAGTGTGGCCTTGGCATCTCAAAGTCCTCTTGAAATAACTCATTGTGCTCCTCCTTCCTAATTCCAGAATTTGAAGAACAAAACAAATGCAGCAAGCCCGCAGCAAGCCCCACCAGGTGGGAAGAAAGCAGGAAGCTCCACCCCCTTTTCCCTGACCTGAGTCCCTTGGTGGCGTATTCTCTCAGTGGAGAACATTTCCGAAATAGGTATGACTGCTGACAGGTGAGGAGTGATGGCTTGTCCACCTTCGGGCTGTCAGCCAAGCATCCTGCTGAGTGGGGAGAGGCATGTTAAGGGCATTCCTCAGGCAGAAGGACACAGAAAGACCAATCAATGGCTCAGCCATTTTTTGGAACTTTTATCCTTTCTCTGTTATCAAAAGCAAGGAATCTATTGCTCACGGATCCTTCCTTCCAAGTTTACATCCTTAGAAATGTGGGAAGATTCTGTTTAATTTACTCATAAAGCTCAATTCCTAATTGCTCCAACTCCTTTAGCTCAAGAAAGCACAAATCTGAAATCGTCTTCCAACCATCACGCTGAGAGGCCCAATCTCTCGCATGCAGTTACTCAAAACCACTCCTACTAAACGTCTTAAGCTTAACTCTCCTTGTGCGAAGGCAAGACGATCATGGCGGCTCTCCTTGGATAACACTCCCAGCGTAGAATTGTGTTCCTCTTTTCTGACTCAACGCATTCTGCCTCGTTATTACTCATGTGTTTATCCTATTTTTGCTACTAATTCAGGCTTTCTTAGCGAGAATTCACAATCAATCCTGTCTGNTGCTATTTACTTTAAGACAAATCATCAAACATTTCCTCTGTGTCAGGTATCAGATTTCACTCGGATTTTATTTTTGCCTATTTTATTCTGTTCTACTTTATCTTATCTCATTGGCATATATATTCTCTCTTAAGGGAGCTAGAAAGGTTTAACCAGCAAAGAGTTAAGCCCCAAATGACAGTTGCCAGATGATAAAAGAGCTAATCCACCCAGAGAAACCTACTCTAAACTGAGCTTTAATAATTGATTTAATAACGGGCAATAGAGATGTGGATACAAAGAGTGTGAATGTGCTTTTGTCGGTTTTTCCACTTCCGCTGATGCACTGTTTGATAGCTAGACGACAAATTGCATAGAAGCCCTAGTAAAGGTAAAAGCAGACAGACACGCCATTTTGACAATNTTACGAACCCCAGTTCACAGAGGAGAAAAGTGAGGCGTTTAGGTACTTGTTTCCTCAAGTGAAAAAAAAAAAGAAGAAAGAAAATAGTTTTGACTCAAACAGTTTGATTTCACAACCCATTTTCTTTTTTTTTTTTAAAGATTTTATTTATTTATTCGACAGAGATAGAGACAGCCAGCGAGAGAGGGAACACAAGCAGGGGGAGTGGGAGAGGAAGAAGCAGGCTCATAGCGGAGGAGCCTGATGTGGGGCTCGATCCCACAACGCCGGCATCACGCCCTGAACCGAAGGCAGACGGTTAACCTCTGTGCCACCCGGGCGCCCCTCACAACCCATTTTCTAAGGGTAGAAAGGTAGGTTCTCCTTTAAAGAAATTTTTGTTGAGTAAGTGTTATTGAATGGGCTAAATTGCATTAAGAGAGGAGAGCTTTTTCAATAGATCCCAATAATTTACCCGTGGAGGAATTTTGCCTGGTATAGAGAGAGAATCAATCAGCACTATTTTTAACGTGGCTTTCGTACTTTATTTGTACTGGTGAAGCCAGGGGGCATTTCATAGTTATGCTATTTACTTTAAGACAAATCATCAAACATTTCCTCTGTGTCAGGTATCAGATTTCACTCGGATTTTATTTTTGCCTATTTTATTCTGTTCTACTTTATCTTATCTCATTGGCATATATATTCTCTCTTAAGGGAGCTAGAAAGGTTTAACCAGCAAAGAGTTAAGCCCCAAATGACAGTTGCCAGATGATAAAAGAGCTAATCCACCCAGAGAAACCTACTCTAAACTGAGCTTTAATAATTGATTTAATAACGGGCTATAGAGNTAACGGGCAATAGAGATGTGGATACAAAGAGTGTGAATGTGCTTTTGTCGGTTTTTCCACTTCCGCTGATGCACTGTTTGATAGCTGGATGACAAATTGCATAGAAGCCCTAGTAAAGGTAAAAGCAGACAGACACGCCATTTTGACAACACTGACAATTACCTAATCCCATCATGTGGGGCCTGTCGCCAGTAATACAATCCCACGAAAATACAAATTTTATCTGTGCGCTGTTTGAACTCCAGGATTTCACCCCATCATTAAACACACTCAACTGTGCCAACTGAGCCATTTGCAATTCTGATAAGAATCAGAACAGAAGACGGTCTGGACCAAAGGGATAGTCCCTGCCTCCATGTTCGCCGAGCGTGTTGGCCTGCGTGAGAACTCTGCCCTTTCATGTTGCCGGGAGCTCAGTTAGGACAGCCCAGTTCACAGTTCATCTGACCTGAGCACACGTTGAAAGGACATCAGTAGACCAGAAAGCCTTGTTGAGGGGCTACGGGGAAGGCCAATGGTGAGGCTGTGCATCTGCTTATCTAGCAAATGGGAAGAGAGAAGAGTCTGTTCCCAGGGAAGGGACACGCTCCCTTCTTACCAGGGACGTAGCTTCTAACTTAAACAGGTTTAACATTTCCAGCTGTGTTTGTAATCCTCAAAGAGACGTGATTTGAAAGATATGCCAAATTCTTAAAACATGTCATTTTATAAATGGGCGTCCATGTTTCAAAGCTTTCTTTACAAAAATACTCAGGACATACTTGCTCATAACTGGTGATTTCAGGATAGCGTTTGATTTACAAACTCACTACACAAATTTCAAAATACACAGATCGTTACACGGTGAAGAGGAAATAAGCACTGACTTTAGACCTGTTTTGTAAATAAGACTGAGTTTTCCAGACCTACTTAGGGATGCGACTTCCATTTCCAGGCTTGCTTGGGACAAGTCACCAGAATGGAATAGACCAGACCGTCTCTCGGAGTTCACTGACAATTCAGAAAGCGGGGCACCTCGCCACCTGGAATTTAAGAGACCCATTTTTAATCTCCACATAATAGGCACAGCACTAAAATCTGCACGATATTAGATTTATCTGAATAATAAAATCATGAGTGATTATAATGAACAATGAATAATAGTTACCATNGAGAGGGGGAGGGAGGGAGGGAGGGAGGAGGGGGGAGGGAAGGGGAAAGGAGGCAGGAGGGAAGAAAGAGGAGAGGGCAAGGAGGCAGGAAAGAAGGGAGCAGAGGGAGGAGGTGGCTTCCGTGTTCACATGAGCACTGAAAAATGCATGGAAGGGCATCTGGAAGGACATTGGGTAAACTGTTAACATTGTTCTGGGGATGGAATTTGAGGAGGGAGAGAAGTGACCCACTTTATTTTATTTTATTATATATATATATATATACACACACACACACACACACACCTCTGTTTTATTTTAATCATCACAGCAATTTTTTTACTATTTTTGTGATATTTAAGAATTTGAAAGAATTAAAAAAACAAACCCGAAAGCAAATGATAACAATGATGAGCACATTTATCTGAATTTCCTTGACTCTGCAGGGCTGCATTCCCCGAGGATGAGAATGAATGTAATGTGACCATGAATCCATGTTGATGCAAATATATTACTGAAAAGGGAGAGAAGAGACAAATCTTCCTCACAGAGCTCCCGATAATTTAGGTAGATATTCCTCCCTGAAGGACATGAACTTGAAACCCTCCTCTCCTACTTGAGAGTAGGCTACTCTAGTTGACTTGCTCCCAAAACGCAGAGTGTGGAGGGGGGGGATGTAACTTTACAGAGGAGGAAACTGAAAACACCCCCAAGGCCGGGTGTCCAAGGTCAACCCCATCAGTGATATGTCATCGTAATATCTCACATCCTTGACGTGTTGTGATGAGAATGGTACTTCATCACTGGTCTTCTTAGACCCCGGTCTAGTCTAAGGAAAACATCAGACAAATCCAAACGGAGGGATTTTCTACAAAACACTTGGCCAGTACTGCTTAAGATTGGCAAGGTCACTGGAAACGTGGAAAGTCTGAGAACTTATCACTGATCAGAGGGGACAAAGGACACGTGGCAACTAAATGCAATGGGGTGTTCTGGATGGGATTCTGGAGCAGGAGAAGGGCATTGAGGGGAAGCTGGTGAAATCCAAAGAGAGCGTGGCAGTTAATGAATAGTGATGTACTGATGTTGGCTTCTGGGTTGTGACAAATGTGTTCTAGTGGTGGAAGATGTTAACAACAGAGGAAATTGGGGGAGGGTATAGGGAACTCTCTGTATTAGCTGTGCAACTTTTACGGTAAATCGAGAAATATTCTAAAATTTTAAAAAGCTTATTAAACGGCAAAAGATGTTCATATTGTTTGTCTCTTCTAACCTGATTTCATCATTTGTGAACATAAGAAAAATGGGACCCGACTAAACTTGGCCAGGTTCTCACTTCCAGGATTTCATAATTGTATGTGCTTCGGTTCTGTGAAAGGTACCTACTTTCCCAAACTCTCTGCTGCACAGAACACATAGGATAAAGCATGTTAAAGAGTTTTTAGATTTTAAGAATATAGCTTACTTATTGTTAGCTTTATGCACCTCGGGGAAAACGGACGTGCGAAATTATAGCAGAGCTAAGTCAGGGAATGCTAATGCACTTAGTAAATTATTTACCCACTTTTCCACACAGAGCTACTTTTTACAAGTAATTCCTGCCCAGAATATTTCTCCAATAATAAGCAGTTTCTAGATTTAGATTTTCAACCTTAGGTCCCCTTAAAAATATTTGTTATTTAAAGTAAGCAAGTTATTTGAAATGTTTTGAGACTATATTAAAACTTCAAACAGATATTATTTTTGAGGAAAGGATTTTATTTTATGTTATTTTATTTTAAAGATGTATTTATTTTAAAGAGAGTGTGCTCACGTGCATGGGCGGGAGGGGCAGAGGGAGAGGGTGAAAATCCCCAAGCAGGCTCCTCACTGGGCATAGAGACGAACGCAGGGCTCGATCCCAGGATCCCGAGATCATGTCCTGAGCCGAAATCAAGAGCTGGCCACTCAACTGACCAAGCCACCCAGGCGCCCCAGGATTTTATTTTTTAATGACTAGTCTTTCTCGCTTTAGCTATAAATACTAGTCCTCAATGCTAGTCCAGGATTTCCACTTTTTAGCCAAACATCCTGTCTACTCTTAATCTGAAGCCTAAGCTATAGAAACTTAGAAAACAGAGAAGCGTGGTGGAAGCATGATTATCGAGGCCTTTAACTATATATGTTGGTAAAACCCATGATCTGAACTCACCTGAGAAAGAGCAAAGTTAGAAGAATTCCCCGTGAAAAACTAATAAAACACGATGCTCATAGGGCATGTGATATAACACAATCAACATATATAATTGACTCGAATGTTTAAATCTCTTCACCTTCCGGCTGGTGGTTGTAAAGTATCTTTTACATTCCTCAATTATTCCTCATGCATACACCATACCTAAGATCTGTTGTATTCATAGCAAAATGTGGCCGAGGACAGGCTCACTGACAGTGTCCTAGTCAGCTGTTGGCTTGTTTCTAATTTTCCCCTTTTTCCTGGGGTTTCTCCTATAAAAAGCATAATCGACCCATTGCTCACATCACCACCACATGTTCACACACATTTTAAAAGTGCAAGTCATGTTTTCCTACACTCTTAAGACTTAGGTCAGCACACGGAAGAGAAAGGATGTCCCGCTCTAATGTTCAGACAAGAGGGGTCCACAGCCTGTCTGCCTCAACCCCCTTGCGACAGGGATCTGCCCGGAAGTGCAGCCCGTTCTGTGTTTATCAGCTGATTCTTTTTAAAGAAAGTTTTTCCTTACATTGCAACAAAATCTTTTTTTATTGGAGCTTTTACCCTAGGGGTCCAGCTCCTTTTTTTCTCAAACAAGAAAGGCAAAGAAGACAACATTCTTGGATCCATTTTACAGCACAGGTGATGACTCAGGGAGGCCACGAAGACAGTAGTGACAGCTTTGGAATTAATCCAAGCTTGTCTGACTCCAAAGGCCTTACAGATGTCACCCCATTCTGGGTCAGCATTACGGGTCTCAGCTCGGAGCGAGGGCATCTGGCCCAAGGCAGTCAGTGGGAGCTGAGGTCCAGCCAGTGCTCGGATGGAAGATGGCTTGGGCCAAAAGGAAGGAGAATATTTCTCTAACTCACATTGTCCACATCGGGTGTGGGCCTCGGGGATGGTGTAGGCTCAGAAGGGAAACTGTATCTGATGTACCTAGACATGCCATGTGGGGAGGTGGTGTTTCCGTGAGCCTAACCCATTTCTCATAATCTTAGCCATGACTTGTTTTGGTAAAGAATGTTCCAGAATCTTCCTTTTTCATGATCTGCCTGAATATTTTCCCTGGAGTAATGGCTACAGTATGATTTCCACACTGTCCCCCCACCTTCTTTGAATATTTAATCAAAACGTATCCCTTTCAAGGCCGCCAGTGCATCTGCTGTGTACGTTATTACTTAAAACACTGGCGTTTTATTCATTCATACCCATCCACAAGTGTTTCTGCTATTCTGGGAAAGAGTAGCTGAATTTACAGATGAAAATTTATCTGAAATATCTCTTGCAGTATCCTCACCCTTTCTCATTTATAGACTGATGGTCATAACTGGAAAAACAGAAAGAAGAAATATGAGTATGTATGCTTTTTCTCTGTTGTATATAAATATTTTACGATATTTGCAAAGAAATAGCCTATCCTCCCCTTGCTCTGCTTCCCACACAAATCAGCTTTGTAAACTGTTTTTGTCGTCGTTGTTGCCTTTTGCATTTTTCTGCAAAACTCTGTCCATCTGACACTGGTCCTTTAGCTAGAAGAGTCCCCGATCGGTGTCTTCCTTTCATGTTTGACATCACTCAGCGGTAGGCCTTCTGTGAAACCCGTTATGGTCCTTTTGTAATTCTACCAGGTTTTCCTCATTAGGATTATCTGGATCTTAGGTATGGTGTATGCATGAAAAACCATGGAATTGGGACCCCATCCTATTTCCTCTTGGCCATTCCTCCTAAGTATTTTCATATCCTCCCATTGGTCAAGGGGCAGATTGTGGTACAAATACAGAAATACAGAAAGACTTAGAATTGTTTTGCACATTTTGCTTACCGATTCTATTTATGGGAATTGATCTTGGGGAAATATTCGTGGATAGATGCAATGATACTTATATGCAAAGCTGCTTATCCTAATATGACTTAAACCAGCCAAACTCTAGAAACAAGTTACACATTTAGCAACTGAGTACTAGTTAAACATATCACGATATATCCATCTAAGTACAAGAGAAATAAGTCGATACTGTACACAGTTTGCTCTGATCAAAGAAACCACACCGATTTGCCGAAGAGACCATTTCCGCCCTGATTTTATATTCTGTGAAGAAGTTGTGGAGACCCTTATACTAAGGACATAAATAACATAAAAAATGTCCTCAGAACGATTTTTCTAGAAAAATATACTTTGCAAATAATGTTCATTATCTTGTTACAACATTTTAAAAATAATCTCATAGAACAAAGAAAGAATGGGAATGAGCCCGTTCTGTTTGGGGAATGGGACTCTCCACGGTGTTATTTTTCTTTTTGGTTTTCTGCATTTTCCAAATTGTTTTCAAGGAGTATGAATTACTTATCTAAGGGAAAGACAAACCTTATTTAACAATAATAAATAAATACACTTTGTGAAGGCATTTTTTTGTACTAACTCTTGATGAAAGCAGAGAGTGTGGTCACAAATCTCGGTTCAAGGAAAGCATTTCTATGAGGGCTAAATGAGAATAAAGTAAGCTGTTTACATTCTAATGTTCTGCTCGGCACGCGTGTCTAACGTTGATGCCAACTGGTTCCTTAGATGGCCTCTCAAATGCCGTTGATCTCAACTGCTTTTTTGACATGGGTTAAATAGCAGTGTGAGGTTTAGCTCTCAGATTATTACCCAAGAGCAGAGATTCTCTCGTAGTAGAAAAGGTGGTCAAGACGCACTAGACTTCAGATGATCAAGAAGCCATGTCCATGGGTGACGCCATGAAATCGGAGAGCAGATGATTTACACGATTGTCCACACTGGGGCTACTCCGTCTCCATCATGCAGTGGGCTGTATGGAAGGAAGCTTGCTTCCCAGCCACACTTTTGTTTAATTGGCCCCAAAGCCCAGAGGGGTACTCAGTTGAGTCTCCAAAGCTCTGCACAAAAAGCTTGGGGGGAAACTGTTTTGGTCTGGACATTTTAAAGAACAGCATGCCCTTTAAATGAAGGATTTGCCTACTTGTTAATTCTGGAAGAACGCTTTTGTCTCAGGAAAACAGGAGCTATTGGTTACCTGCAATTGTCAATTACCCTGTTCTGTTGAGAATCATTGACTGCAGCCCACACTATCATATCGAGTTACAGTGAAGCCTCTAGCAGCGTGCACTGATAGGACCCTACTCCAGCATTTAATATATGCTGTAGAAATGCACTTGATACACACAACCACTTGGACGAATCTCAAGGAAATTATACTGAGTTCAAAAGCCAATGATTCCATTATAGAATATTCTCAAAATGACAAAATTATAGAGATAAATAACACATTAGCGCTTGCCAGGGGTTAGAGATGGGGAACAGGGCTGTGGGGAGATTTGTAGTGATGGAACTGTTCTGTATCTTGATTGTGGTGGAAGTTACAAGAATCTATTCCCAAGATAACATTGCACGGGAACACACACACACACACACACACACACACACGAGAACATATGATCTTAGTGAAATTTGAATGAAGTCCGTGGGCTCTACCAATCCCAATCTCCTGCTTCTGAGATCATGGTCCAGTTATGTAAGTGTAAGATGTCAACTTTGGGGGAAGGGGGCGAAGGGTACACGAGACCCTTGTACTATTTTGCAAATTACTGTGAATCCGTTATCATTTCAAAATAAAATACTAAATCAATAAAACAATGAAATGGCTATGAGAAGCCCAGAAAACCTCAGGAAATTCTGGATTTTGTTTCTATCTTGCTCAGAGAATCTTTCCCAGGTGTGGAAAACGCTAACCTCTACGCACACAGCTTTTTTGGGAGATGCTGACTCCCCACATCTCAGAGTTGGATATCGACCGGGTACCCCAGGGAGGTGGAGACACCTTATACCAGAGGCCACAACCAGCAAGTCAACCCTCGCACCCTTCTAGGAGATCCTCTTTAAGTCCCACCTATTTTAGGCAAAACTACTGAATAGGTCTCCTTTTCCGGACCAAGTGCGGCTCTTGTGAAGATCGAGCCACTCAAAGAGTCTGCCTGAGAGGTACTCAGAGATCCCTTATTTGGTCAGGAATTAACCTAGCTCTCCCCGTATAGTGCCATGATGTCCGTCTGGTGTGACTCCTCGAGGTCAATGGGCTTGTCTGTTTCGCTCCGTGCAGGACCCTCAGCAGGCTCGGCACATCATAACATCCTTACAGGTTGCTGTCGAAATAACGACTGGATGAGTTATTTGTATTTACGTAATGGGCATGCGAATGTTTGTGGAATTGAATTGACCAGTGTGATAGGGATAAAACTCCTTCATATGGTAGTCTTCAGTGTTTTATTCTCTTTCATCCTTCCTCTTTCACCAGACACTAAAGAGAATTCTCTTCAACTGCTTATTTTCTAAAGTACGAGAGTGTGACTTTTGCCAGGCCAGCTGCAAGATGTTTTGTGATGAGAAGGGGGAGAGAGGGAGAGGAGACAGAGAGAGGTGAGAGGAGGGGAGGGAGGTGAAATGGGGAGGGAAGAGAAGGGGCAGGAAACAGGAAGGACCAGGGGTCCTGAGAAAGAAGAGTGCTGTGTTCTAGAAGGCAGATCCAAGAGGAGTAAAGGCTGGACCAGAGCTGACCTTGACTCCGGCAGGGGAGCTTGGAGTGTGACAAGTAAACTTAGAGGGTTCAGAGAAGCTTCTACTAGCTATTTTTCCTGCCTGTGTGCTTCTGGGATTTCTTTCTTAATCCTCAAAATATAAAACCGTTGTCAGGCTCTCTCTAAGTGAAAACTTTATTTTTATATTTCTAGATCACGGAGAATTCTTCAGAAGTCCAAACTCGGTTGATAACCCTTTCTCACTTTGGGGGAGGTCCTTTTATGGCTCATACTAAGTATTTTTGGCATGAACAATTTTTTTCCTGCTCCATTTCTTCTGTGGGAAACCGTGCTGAGGCTCAAGGGTCACCTTATTCTCTCCCCTACGTGGCCAGCGTACTTTCTCACTGCGGAGTCCCTTCTCCCGCCCTTCGTGGTTTCTGAGAGCCGCTGGCTTGCTTTTGGTGCCCCTGATAGATTGTGATGTTTCTGCTGTGCTCCTCCCCAGCTCTGGAGCAGATGTTAGCTGCGCTGTTGTATTTTCAGTCATGATACTTAAAAATACTCTGCTTTTCACCCAAAAGCATGCATCCAAAATTGTCATTTTAATCAGTTCGATTTTCTTTTCCTCCTTCGTCCTTTGTTTGATAGCATCGTATTTTCTTATATTTTGAACACAGCTGCAGGCTGTCTAAAATATATTTCTTCTTTCCTGCAGTAACATGCATATGTACATATGTACTTATGCAGGAGAGAAAGAAGCGGGGGCGCCTGGGTGGCTCAGTCGATGAAGGGTCTGCCTTCGGTCCTGGAATCAAATCCCACATCAGTCTCCCGGCCCAGTAGGAAGTCTGCTTCTCCCTCTCCCTCCGCCTCTCCCTGGCTCTACTTAACCCCCCTGCTTGTGCTCTCTCTCTCTCAAATAATTAAATAAAATCTTTAAAAAGAAGAAAGAAAAAGAAAGAAAGAAAGAAAGAAAGAAAGAAAGAAAGAAAGAGAAAAAGAGAAAGAAAAAGAGAGAGGGAGGGAGGAAGGAAGGAAGGAAGGAAGGAAGGAAGGAAGGAAGGAAGGAAGGAAGGAAAGGAAGGAAATGGTTCCTGGTCATCTACCCCTGCTGACGGGTGGTGATTCCTAGGAGGCAGCCTTAGTGGGAGTCTCTGGAAGCTTCCTGCGATGCTGGGGGAGCTGGCTGTCCACAGTGGGCTCTCTTTCTCCTCCTGGAGGAACACAGGCATGGCGTTGGCTGTGGTGGCTTGAGGAGAGGCGATGTGGTTAGGATGGGGCTGTGTCTCTGGCCCCCCTCATACTCTCTTCCTCAGTTTCTGTGGTCCTCGGATGTGCTTTAGCCTCATCCCTGGTTCTAGGATTTTCACACAGGTATCTTGTTCATACTTAGTCTTTCTGTGAGGGGTTTATGTTGAGTGCCTGCTCTTCTGCCATCTTGTGGACCTATGAATGAATCTTTTCCAAATCATATTCTAGTTGAGGCAATAAGTTCCGTTCACCCCTTAGTTCCTAGTGTTGGCTAATGTCATCTTAGATTTTACAACAGGATGATTCCTACATAAACTTAACCTTTGTTATCTCTGGTTTAACTGACATAACTGATGCAGCCAGTTTTTTCCTGACCCATCTTTCCTATTCTTATGCTCTTAATTTTACCTTGTCTCTTGGTTGGCTGAAGCACATCTTCAATTATTTGTTTTACCAGGAAGACAACACGTATTTCATGTTTTCTGAGTGCTTGTATGTTTGAGAAAGGCTTTCTGTTAAGTTTACTCATGAAAGACCCTTTGTCAGCCCCTGATATCCTTTGGTCACAGTGTTTTACCTAAAACTCTGTGTGTTCCTTTGCTCAGTTCTGACATTTGGTGTCATTGGTCAAGAACTTAATCACCACATATGTTTTTGTATCTTTGTTAAAAATTAAAAAAAAAAACACCTTTCTTTACTTTTTACCCTAGTTCTAAGTATTTCCTCAGGACCCATCTAGGTGAGCGTAATACTTACTTATATCTTTATTAATCTTTGCGAGTAATGTAGGCCTTTGCAAGCAACTTACTCAAGTCTTCAGAAAAATTTTCACTCTATTTTCGATGAATGCTTTTGTTCTAGTTTCTCCTTCAGATACAGTAATTAGTATATATTACACATTTGTTGACTATCTTTCCTATCTGTTGGTTTTCTAGAAATGTTAGTTTCTGCCTGGAGACAGTATGATGGTAAGGTAAGAACAGAGAGAACACTCTCCTTTTCACCTCAAAATGGTAGAGTGTCAACAATCCAGTTTTAATGTTTCCATGGGGTTCTGGGTGTCTGAGTCGGTGACAAGTGTGGCGCACTGACAGGGCATCTTCCCTTCTATTCTGCAGGAAGTCCTGGTTTGTGATCTGGGCACATTTCCCCCATCCTACCCCGTGTTCATGTAGTCACTGTGTCCATAGCCTGAATTGGGAGAGAGCCCTTACTCTAATTCTTTCTCAACTCTTATCTAAGTATATTTAGATAAATTTATGTTTTTAAAGGAATAATTTATAGACAGTAAATTTAGCCTTTTAATTGTACAATTCTATGAGTTTCGTAAATATGGAGAGTTGCGTAATCACCACCACAATCAAGATAAAGGATAATTCCAACATTCAAAAATGTTCCTCTTGTCCCCATTTAACCCCATCCCCTAACCCTAGCTCTTGGTAACTATTGATGTGATTTCTGATCCCTTCAGTTTTGCCACTTCAGAAGATTATAGAAATGGAATCATACAGCACGTAGCCTTTTTTGGTCTGGCCTCTTTCACTTAGCATGACGGATTTAAGATTTGTCCTTGTTGTTGTATGTATTAGTGTTCATTCCTTTTTAATGCTAATTACATTTCATATTGTAGGTGGATCAGAATTTGTTTATCCATTTGTCTGTTGATAAACACTTGGGTCATTTCCTGTTTGGGGGCTGTTATCCATAAACATGCTGTGAATTTTCATACACAGGTCTTTATGTAGACACGTGTTTTGTTTATCTTGGGTAAATATTTAGAAGTGGGATTTTTAGGTTATATGACTAATTTTACAAGAAATTTCCAGAATGTTTTCCAAAGTGGCTGCACCATTTCGCATTCTGGCCAATGGTGTAAAAAAGTTCTAGTTTCTCTATATTCTCATCAACGCTTGGTATTATCAGGTTTTTAAATTTTAGCTATTCTAATAAATACATAATTGTATTTCCTTGTGGTTGATATTTGCATATCCCTAACAAATTAATGATGCTAAGTGTCTTATTTGCCATCCCTATATCTTCTTCAGTGAAGTGTTTATTTAAAACTTTTGCCTATTTTTAATGGGTTGTTTGCTCTATTCTTGCATTTTAAGAGTTCCTTGTAATAATATTCTGAATGCAAGCCTATTTTTAAAGATTTTATTTATTTATTTGTGAGCAAGAGCAAGCACGAGCAGGGGAGAGGGGCAGAGGGAGAAGCAGACTTCCTGCTGGGCAAGGAACCTGACGCAGGGCTCCATCCCGGGACCCCAAGACCGTGACCTGAGCCAAAGGCAGACGCTTCACCGACTGAGCCACCCAGGCTTCCCTGAACACAAGCCTTTTATCAGATATGTTTTGTAAAGATTTTCTCCCAGTCTGTGCCTTATATTTTTTATTTTTATAACAATGTGTTTCAAAGAGAAAAAGTTTTCATTTGATGAAGACCAATTTATCACTTGTTTTTTTTTTTTTATGGCTTTTCCTTTTTGTGCCCTACGATACCTTTGCCAAGATTGCAAAGATTTTCTCCCATGTTTTCTTCTAGAAGTTTTATTGTTTTAGGTTTTACATTTAGGTGATCCATTTCAAGTTCAAGTTTTTATATGCAGTGTAAGGTACATTTCGGTTTCATTTCTCGTTGCATGTGGATGAACAATCGTTCCAGTGTCATTTCTTGAAAGGTCTATCCTTTCTCCATTGAATGCTACTATTGTCAAAAAAAAATGCAAAAAAAAAAAAAAAAAAGAAATCAATTGGCCGTGTATGAGTAGGTCTACTTCTGGAAGCTCTGCTCAGATTCATTGATTGTGTCTCTTCTTTCTCGAATACCACGCTGCCTGGATTTCGGCAGCTCTTTTGTAAATCTTGAAATTAGATGGCCTGAGTCTTCCAATTTTGTTCTATTTTCAAAATTGTTTTGGTTATTCTCAGTCTTCTGCTTTTCCCTATAAATTTTAGAATCAGCTCACATATTACTACCCCCCAAAAGGTGGCTTCTAAGAATATGATTGGGATCGTATGAAGCTATAGGTCTGTTTGGGGTGCATTGACATATAACAACATTCAGGCCTTCCACCCATGAACACAATAGATCTCCCTACATTTATTTAGGTCTTCTTCGATTTTTCTCATCAATGTTTCATGTTTTTCAACACATAAATCTTATATCTATTTTGTTAGACTTATCCTTAAGTTTTTTATGCTGTTTCGAATAGTAATGTCTTTAAACTTCCAAGTAGCAGTTGGTCTTTGCTAGCATATAGAAATATAGTTGACTTCTGTGTGTAATGTTACTATTTTTAATCTGACAGGTTACCCCCACTTTGCTAGAATCTCTATAGCAAGCTGCTGCCTCTCTGAATGTTCTGCCTATGTAACTCAGAGTGAAAATAAGAATAATTCACTCAGTCAACTGATTAGAATATTTCTATGTTCTTGGATTCCCTTACGGTTTTTCTGAATGGGCTGGTTGTTTTATTACTGACAGTTCATAATCCATGATTTTGTGTGTGTGTCTCAAAGATATGCTCAGGCAGTTTTAACAATTCTTTAGAAACTCAGTTACATCTTGATTAACCCAGACATTTCACCTGACTCCAGAGAAGTTGTTAGTGACAACAGACCCAATGAGAATAATTTATCTTACGGGGCTTATGTGCAAGTCTTTTCTTCTGCACTGTCAGCAAAGGGCCTAATGAAGTATTTACTTCATGTAAAATAAAGAAAAGTATCCCTAACTGCACTTAGAGGCTGAGAGTTAACATTATGCCATCAATTGTGTCTTGGCCTTCATTCTTTTCCCTTGGGCAGTATAACAAATGGATGTTTATAAGGGGAGATTTTTAATTCATAAAGCTATTTAAATAAAGTGGTTAATGTTTTAAATTTGGGGAATTAATTTGTCATAAAAAGAAGCCCATAGCAATACAGAAATATGCCAGAGTATAAAAATGTAAGAATGTAGTCAATTCTTGGACTCCTCATCTTACTGGTGAAAATGACTTTAAAAGATCTCTAAGAACCCTCCATCCTCCCAAGCCACACCAATTTTGAAATCCCCATTTTAGGATTTTTTCCTGCAGCTAGCCAATAAGCGTTCTTTATACTTTAGAGAAAGGCACGTGCAATGTCAGGCCAGGAAAGCTGTCCCATTTCCAAACACCTAAAATTATTAGTTATTTACGGTATTTTAGAAACTGCCACCCTTATTATTGGGTCATCTAGAGTTGGCTCGGTGCCAATGGCAAGAGGTCCCAAAAATATCTGAAGACAAATCTGAAGACAGCTACCATGCCTCACATCTAGGTCTTCTCTCTTAGAGTATTCAGATATTAGTAATCACCCACCTAAGTCATTCATTTAACAAGTATTTATGGGGTGCCTACTACCATTCTAAGATATTTTAGGCCCAAAGATAGTAGACAGAACAAAATTGATGAAGCCCCTTTCCTATGACTTAGGATTCTACTTGGGGGACAAAACTCTTAAATATGATAGGAAGGACTGAGCGTTACGGAGAAAAAAAAGGCACGTTAAGGGGAATAGCTTATGCTGGGGATTGTAGGCTGGGGTAGCTCCAGAAAACAGAGTTTATCAAATATTTTGGTCTCCAGAACCCTTTATGGCCATAGAAGTTATAGAGATCCCCAAAGAACTTCTGTTTTTGTGAGTTATTATTGACATTTATCATAAAAGGTTTTAAATATTTATCAATTCACTTCCATAAAGTAATAATAAACCTGTTCGGTTTTATCTTCCATATTTTAAAAACTACATTTAAAAGAACTGATGTGTTCCAGTTTAATATCCAGTAGAATGCTTTACTTCCTATTTGTCGTACAAAATACTAAAAAGATATGTACTCAAGGATCAAGATTTAGTAAAGTAAATCTTACTGCTTCATCAAGATGTTCTTTTTTTTGAGAGAGAGAGAGAGATGGGGCGGGGAGAGAGAGTGTGGAGGGAAGGGGCAGAGGGAGAGAGAGAATCTCAAGCAGGATCCACACCCAGTATGGAGACCCGGTTCAGAGCTCGATCTCACGACACTGAGATCATGACCCGAGCCGAAATCAAGAGTCCAATGCTTAACTGACTGAGCCACCCAGGCGCCCCCATCAGGACATTCTTAAGTGGTATTATAGACTTCTGTTGATTTATTGTGTGCTTCCTGGCTCGGGTATGTGGAGGTAAAGTGTAAAAGGACTACTAGTCCTAGAGTTTGGTGCCAGCATGTGGTTAGTGCATGGGCCAATAGTTATACCCACCGTTGCTTTTGCACCATCAGTGCAAATATCAAAGCAGTGAAAATGCCAAATAATGTCCCCTCATTATTAAGAAAATAGTTTTGACCTTGTGAACTACCAGTGGCCCATGGATCATATTTTAAGAAATACTACCATCAAATAAATTTTGATAACTTCTGGATTAGTTCAAGAGTTGAATTTTACCTCATCGCTAACTCAATTTTCAGAGAAATTAAATTGTCCATAAGACAAGCCATACATTTATTAGAGGCTCTGCTTCCAGCTGAATGAAATGTCTAGCAAACCCAGGCAGTTGGAATTCCTTCCTATTCCGGCTCTCATTTCTCCCGTATGTGTGCAGTGCGGGGTCTGCGTACGGGGCAAGCATTACCCATAACCTCAATGCTAAAACTGCCAGTGCTGTTTCTCTCTGTGTTCAGCCTCAGTCAAACACTCCCCAACTATTGATGGCTTCAGACTGGTGAATTTTTCCCAAGTTATACATCGTCTTGGTTTATAGTTGCTGTCCTCTGCATCTTATATTAATTTTTTTGAGAGAATTGTATTTTATGTTGCTCTGTCTTACTCATATGTTGGTGTTACCAAATTTTTTGCTTAAACTAATATGACTGTATCTATTTACTCCGGTTAAATTCCAAAATTCTCTCTCTCTCTCTCTCTGTCTCTTTTTTTTTTTTTTAACCTATATTGGATATATCCGCAAACATAAGAGTCGGTTTCAGTCCTTTTTCCTTTTATGTTTTCTAGAGAATTACTGAAAACCTTCTTCACTGGTGTTCTTTCTATGTTGTCTTCCCTAGAATCTCGTGTTTCCAGGTAATAACGAACTTGACAGGGAGTCAAAGACATTCTGGTAATCCAGTCCTGCCATCACTATGAGTTAACAGCACAAACATTTTCTCTGTATCTTATTTCTACGTTTGTAAAGCACACAGATTGTGTTCGGTGATCTTCTGGAGCCCTTTCTACCTCTGTGAGCTTTTGTTTTGTAGAAGCGGATTCTTACTCCATTTCCTTCTAAGTGGAGGCTGAGTGGGGCGAGGGGGTTCGGATGGTTTCCACCATATTCCTTAATAACCTCTTCTTAATCAGGTAGTGTGTGCTTCCCTGAAAATGCTAATGGAGGGCTTCCCTTTAATTGGAATGAGTCATTTCCCTTATAAGAATAGATTAGAATAGAATAGAATAGAATAGAATAGAATAGAATAGAATAGAATAGAATAGAACTGGATGGGTTACCACCCCGTACTCCTGGATAATAACTCGGATTATAGCTACTTTCTTGCTAGGGCCTTTGCACTAACCCCTTCTGTGATTGCAAAGTAGATATGAAAGTGGGTGTACAGAGGCCACCAACTTAAAAAGCTTCTCACGTATGTAATGATACCTGCACGCTTGCAGCCCCGACTGCACCCAGACCACGAGGCCAGTCTCTTTCTGGCGGATGCCATCCCGTCTGGGACTTCGTATCACTTTGTGTCTCACGTGAACTGATTCCTGCTATCCTCCCTGATCCTTTTCCTTCACATGCCTGGCCTCGCGCTGACCTTGTTCCAAGTCTCCAACCTCATTTTAGGTGAAGACTGAAGCCAAATAGCAACTTCCCACGCCTGGCACTCTCAGCATTTTTATCAACCCACTGCTTCGAAGCTGCCCCAACTTGTTCGGGAAACTGCTGCTCTGAGTGACAGCCCTCTGAACCCTGCTGCCTCCAGCTGGCAGCGGTGGTCTTGGCTTTGTCATCCTGGTTGAGAAGATCCATGTTCCCTAGACCGCTGGGTGGGTCTTGGGTAACCAACAGAGCTGGTCTTTGCAGAGATATAGAATATTGGACTTTTAATTGCTACTGCCTTGAGCAGTGGGTTGGATCTTGGGTGGCCATGGCTTACCTCAAGAGAAGGGAACTATAAGGATATTATCTTATTAAAAGCCTGGGTGAGGGGCGCCTGGGTGGTGCAGTCCGTGAAGCGTCTGCCTTTGGCTCAGATCACGATCCCAGGGTTCTGGGATCAAGTCCCACATCGGACTCCCTGCTCAGTTCAGGGTTTGCTCCTCCCTCTCCCTCTGCTCCTCTCCCTGCTTGTGCTCTCTCTCTCTCTCTCTCTCTCTCTTTAATAAAGAAATAAATAAAACCTTTAAAAAAAAGCCTGGGTTAAGCAAACAATGGGTCAGTTATCAGTTTATCACTGACTTGGAGCTGTTGATTTAATCTTATTGACTTTCCATTTCCTTTATCTATAAAACACAGATAATAACAATTTTAGAGGATGATAAGACACAGATGTAATGTTTTGCACACAGGAGGTTTCAGTTAATGATAATTATTATTACCTTTGCCATTGATAAGGGTTTTCATCTGCAATGTTTAGGTAATTTGCATGCATAACATCAGTATGCTAATGACCAAGTGACGTAACTTGTATATCTCTGTGTTCGTTCGTAGGCATTCTCTTTATTCTCTGGAAAACATGAAATACTAAATGTTTTGCAAATTTATTTTAAGATTAGCAGAAACAAAAGAGAAATCAGATATCATATCGGAATATTCTCGTTTCCCTGGGCTTCTCCACTCACGTGATGAAGGAAGGAGTGACTTTTTGGGCTGGTGAATTGCTCCCAAGTTGTACATCTTCTCGATTTCTATTTACACAGAGAGCACCACCGATGCCGAGCATGCTGGCTGACACATCGCCCACTATCACTACGAGAAACAAATACTGCTTTTGAGCCTGGTTCTCAGAACCTGGTCGATGGCTGGAATGGAATTGATGTGTGGGGCCTCAAGTCAAATTCTGTCCGTCTCATTTATTTTCCTGCCTCTGAGTCTTCTCCAGAATTACACCAGTTATTGCCAATTAAAGCCCGGCTCTGGGTCCCAGGCAATGGATCTCAGCACGAAAGTGGACGGTGTTATCAGATATTGTCATCAGTACGGAGGATGGGAGGTTTGCATTCAATTCCAACTTAAGCTCCCTCTTCACCTGTGAACATGAGAAGGCCTCGAATAAAATGGTCAAATTTGTGATCTCGTTTGTCATAGCCAGCACTGTCTTCCCAGATGTGAGGCCTGATTTCCAGCAGCTGAAGGGAAGACTATTGGATTAACTCCAGGCCTGTGATTGATTTGCTCTGGTCTTCGTCAGCCTGCAAGGCAGAAGTAATGGTAGGAAATATAGATTATGTATCTTGGCTGGCGACAAATCAGTTCCCTTCCAGAGAGCATGATACTGTCAAGACTTGGGGCAACAGCTCGTCATTCCAGAGACTGTAAGCTCCTTCCACGATGTGAATATACTTCTGCTCTCATTTCAATTTTTAAAGAATTCATTATCATTCCATAGCACCTCTAATCAATTATCCGCCTATGTACATTTCTCATTTCAGGCTTATTGTCTCCTGGGGTTGAGCAAACTTCTGGCTTTCCAGCTTTGTCAGCAGTGAGTGTCTATTCAAAAAAGGTTAGCTAGGTTTACAAGAACCCAAAGAAACCATAATTAAGAAAGTAAGTTAGGTTCTGGAAAAAAAAAATAACATAGTAGTACGTTCCCCAAAAAACAATTGACTTTTTGATTATCTTCCTTTATTTCCCGCATAACAAGGTTTTAAGGAAAGTTGATTGATGTGAGTTAATTCTAAGGACCTCAGCAAATGTAGGTTCAATGACCTGTTTTATACATTACTGTGTTGGTCCAGGTAAGCTTTGCTCTCATGGGTTGATGACTGAGGTGACTTATTGAAATACCCCCAGTCAGGGTCGGGGAAGAACGAGGCCCTCTGACCTCCACCCCTCACAAAGCTGCCTTCTTCGATGTCTCTCCCAATACTCTCTTTAGTTACCAATAAATTCATAATTTGTGTGTGGGGGGGGATTTATGTATTTAGACTTACTTAAAATCATCAGTTCAGCATTAATCTTATAAACTTGTTTAAATCATTACATAGTTCATTATTAAACTCCTATTTGGAATTGATCCAGCATTACAAATGAGAAAAATACGAACAAAGTGATTTACAAGTAGGCAGTGAGCCAGATGTCTGCAGAATGTTCCAGACAGCTTGACTGCAAGTCATCACTGTGCATATCCAGCAAGTTTTCAAGTCACGATGAAGGTGATATCAGCTTTAAAACAAGCAAAACAGAACAACAACAACAAAAAAAACCCCAAAAAACTATATTTGATGTAGATTTCAGATGAACATTCACAAGGTACGACCAGCATAGAACACACTGGAGACATGTGACCATAGGTCTCAGGCAGCCAGGATTTCAGCAAAAGGGTGATGTGGTGAGATTTGGAAGATGAGAGGTGCTCTTGAGATGAAGAGCCAACGAATAGAAAGTTATCGAGGAAAGCTGGACAAGAGATAAGAACTCATGGAGAACCAGTGTGGATGAGGAAGCAGCACAAATGTGAAAAACCCAAGGATCTGTGGGAGAGGCTGGCAAATGAAACAGGATGGAGGACACAGCAGCTTCTGGAAAGTTCTAGTCTCTGGCACTGAAGACTGGGAGGGGGAAGTGCTCTCAAAGGGAAGAGACCAGTGGAAAGGGGGGCTCGGAAGCAGGATGTGGTCTTGGGAGTGGTGTCCAGTCCGATGCGTACACCCAGGTTACTAAGATTCCTGTCGGATTTCTACATGCAAATATCTGCAAGTCGCCACATCTCCGCGTCTGGGACTCCAAACAGAGATTTAGCCCAGGAAAATAGATTGGGGATCAGGGTCTAGATGGAAATGTCAGTGATAAGTCTAGATAAAATGCTTCGGGCGAGAAACGGAAAGGTAAAGAGAATGAACTTTTCTAGGGAAGCAGCCCCTCAGGCCCGGCTAGAAGAACAGCCTTGATGGGCAGAGAGAATGCCACGGGGAAGCAGGGGCTGCACCAGCAGGACGGTATGGGGGCAGGGGTGCGGGTGGGGGTAGACGTGGGGGATGGGCTTTAAGTCAGGGTGGTGGTGAGCCTGAGCGAAACGGGTCCAAGGTGCCTCCTCGCTGACGGGTACTCTTGGCTTACTGAGCATCGTGCAGCAATGGGGAGACAGCCAGTGGAATGAGATCCAAATAACAATTAAAGAAATTAAAGAAATAGAATTTTTCAAAGTGAGGCAGTCCAAGCCTTTGGAGATCCAATGTTATTTCTTCAATCATTACACGAATTTTTACTGAGCACCTACTATGTTCCATGTTCTGTTCCAGGCCTGGGAACGTCTACATTTATTCTGAAGTTCAAATTGGGAAAAGATACTTAATGATCACAAATACCTAAAGACGTTCACGTTGCTGGTTCCTCAAGAAAAGCTGTCGAAAGCAGAAAGGAAACAGCTAACAGGAAAATTGGATGAATGCGCTACACAGAGGTCTGGAGGGGGCAGCTGTGGCCAGGACCAGGGGTGCCATGTATGACCATGGGACCACACCACGCTCAGCCAAGTCAGAGGGGAGGTCAAGACTGGAAGTCACAAAGCAAGAGTTTGGAGGGAGGTGAAAGGCAGAAAAACAATAAAATTAGATCTCAAGCACGCAGAATTTCTGAGCAATTCCTTCTCCCACAAGGCTGTGCAAAGCTCTTCTTTGTGGGGGAGCAAGCCTGTGATGCATGGATGGGTCTGGGAAGGCTTAAGGGGATGGGGCCGGGACATTTATTTGTCTGTGAGACATCATGTGTTCCCCAGGCGACTTCTTTTTTTTTAAGGCATTCTTTTTTTTTTTTTTTAAAGATTTTATTATTTATTTATTCGACAGAGATAGAGACAGCCAGCGAGAGAGGGAACACGATCAGGGGGAATGGGAGAGGAAGAAGCAGGCTCATAGCAGAGGAGCCTGATGTGGGGCCCGATCCCACAACGCCGGGATCACGCCCCAGGCGACTTCTACCACATGACCCTCAGCTCCCATGGTCATCACTATGAATAACGCTCAAGGCAAAGCCAGCTGGCAGTTACCAACTGGGCTGCATGGTTTTCGATACAAGTCTAAGGTCCCTGTACCGGACTTCAGCAACAGGGGAGTAGGGGCACGTGTGCTTCCCCGAGGCCTTGCAGAATTTCTGACACGTTAAGCATTTAGTAAATATTAGTGGAATAAATGGACAAATAAGCAAAAGAACTCCAGTATATTCCACCTTCAGTGTAAGCAGGGATTGGGGAAACATCATATGCAAACATCATAAGTCAGAACATCATATGCAAACCAGGTGTAGTCAAAGGTATCCTTGAACAAGTCCTTAAGGCGCTCATAAGCTCCAGAATTGATGGCTTGCTGTATATAGCCCCACATGCTAGTTCATGTATACACCAAGTCGTTGAGACGCCCTACACTAAAGGAAGGAGCAACAGGAAACTCTGATGTAGATATCTGGTTGTTCACCCTATTCCATCTTTGAGATAAATATAAAAGCCCTTGTGTTAAATGGGATACGGGCAGAGAGAGTCACCTCCACTTTGGGTGAGAAGGTGAGGTTATAAATTAAATACCTGCATGGTTGATCCCCCTGAACACGTATAAATGCTTTTTACACAAGTGGACAGGAACAGACAAACCGAGATAAATGTGTTTAACAAGAGCCAATTAAAAGTTTCAGGCCTAGGGGCGCCTGGGTGGCACAGCGGTTGGGCGTCGGCCTTCTGCTCAGGGCGTGATCCCGGACTTAGGGATCGAGCCCCACATCCGGCTCCTCCGCTAGGAGCCTGTCTCTTCCTCTCCCACCTCTCCCTGCTTGCGTTCCCTCTCTCGCTGGCTGTCTCTCTCTCTCTCGAATAAATAAATAAAATCTTTAAAAAAAAAAAAAAGTTTCAGGCCTAAAGTGACACTTTTAATTAATTATTTTTTTTCTACTAATTATCAGTAATCAGAGTGAGAATTACATCTATGGGCACCCTAACCGCTGAGAATTTGGCACGTCTTTAAAATCATATTCATAAAGTATTTTAGCAAGATTTATTTGGGAGCAAGATGGGGTGCTCCCTGGAGAAAGGATGGAGAGGTGGCCCACTGGTGGTCTTGTGAGCAGATTTCTCCATTGTTGAAACAATCTGGCTTGCACCCCAAATTTGCAGAGCCGATCTGCAGAACACACAGCCCTCCTGTTAGCCGGACCGATCAACCTTCCAAAGCTTGTCCAAGGGGTTCTACTGGCCCCTCCCCACCACCACCCAAGGGATACATTCATTTCACACAGTATGTTGGTGTCTAGTAAAGAAAACCCTCTCCACTTGTTGTGTTTCCAGTGAGAGTAGTATCTCGGACAGTTGCTCTAAGGCCCTCCTCTTGACCTGGCACTATCTGAAGGTCTAATCGAAGGTGAACATCGCCCTAGAGCTGCTGCTGCTTGTCACAACACTGCCCAGGCTGTCAGTCACTCATACGACCTCAACACGACTCAGACTTGGAAAGACACCAGTGGTGGGACAGCCATAGCAATGAGAGAGCAGAGCACAGAGAACACCCCTCAGCTCTGCACTGGTGAAGACTGAGGGAGCTACTGGGTCTGTTTCTTTCCTTAATGAAATGGGATGGGCTATCTTCTTTGGCATGCTGGACTTAAGAGGCCAACACAACATTTGGCAGGTGACATCTTGCAGAAGGCCAGATGAGTGATGAGAGGCTGACCCGGAGGCATGAGTCCAAACTGATTTCATAGGGATCTGAAGAACCTAACAGGAGATAGGAAAGAAGGTGCTTGACCAAATATGCAAGTGCAGACTGCAGAAATGGCAGATTTTAGTGTAGATGCCATTAGTATACGATAATTCAATTACAATTATCAATATGATTGGAAATAGGTTGACAGCAACCCGGTCAAAAGTAATTACTCCAAAAACAAACTGGGCAGGATAAGAAATTGTCCAAATAGTAGATGATCAAAAAATATCCCATGCATTTTTTAAGCATTTTCAAGGGATGTAATCTAAGGAGAAATTCTTTTAAAATTATGACATGCTAGCGAATGCAAATCAAAGACGTTTTAGCTGGATGATATTCAAAGATAGAGGATGATGAGAGAGCTAAAGACATAGTCAAAAAACAAATTAAGGGGTAGAACAAGAGGAGAACCTGGGATGAGAGCACCCTGTCCAGGAGAAAGAATGGAAGAAAACAATTATATTATATACATATGTATATATATATAATATATGTTATTATATGTATGATATATATGGTATATATCAATATATCTACATACATAGTTATTTGTAGATTTTTTTATTTTACAAATTTTTTTGCAATTTTTTCTCATCCGTATTATATAATTCTCCCAATCATCCAATAAGGAAATGGACAGATGTTATTAACCCTGTTTTAGAGATGAGAAGGATGAAACCTCTGTAATAAGAAATTTGCGCCAAGCTTTGAAGTGCCAGATTTGAGCCTGTGTCTTTCACTATTCTTCCTATTGGATCATGCCAGTTCTTCAAAATGGAAAAAGAACTAAACTGGAAGAGTGGACACTGGAATAAATTTCTATTCTGGATGTTTCTAAATAGATAACTTAACACTTTATTTTTCTGGGCTTCACTGTTTTCATTTGTCAGATAGAAAAATGGAACTACCAGTGTTTTGTGCAAATGTCTGATACTCAGAGATATTTCCCACTGCGATACACACACGTATCTGAAACGAAACACCGTGTAGCCCTACTGCGTGCAAAGAGCTCCGATAGTTCCAAACCAGTCTGTGGTTTCTAAATGTTGGTCATGATCCATAAAATAGATTTCATGATCCACCAACTCATTGCAACTTTGGACTGGATAGATGAGATCTTTTCCAATTCTCTTGTCATGTGGTACTGTGAGTCTAGAGTGAATTCATCGGACCAGAATAATCTATGGATGGGAAAAATGAGCTTTCTAATTGGAGAATTGTCAACCCATCTGAGTCACTGTCATTACTATGAAAAATCAGAAGCACTCCTGAAACAAAACAAAATCACAGCAGGAGCAAGTACCAGCAGGCTCCACCCAACTCCCACCCAAGGAATCAGTTGATTCTGTTGGGTTCAGAGCTGTCGATTTGCAATAAGACAATTTAATAATAACGCTGGTGGTCTATGTACAGATACTAGTGATTTCATTTTTAACATGTTTCAGTATCACTTCCAAACGTTCTCGTGGGCTGGGCAGACGCTGTTATTACGCCCTTTGCACAGACCAAAAGGTAAGAAGCTGAAAGACTAAATGGCCCCCCAAGCTCGGTGCTTTGAACGGTATTTGGACAACTTGCTTTTGATAAGTGACTATGAAGTGTTATTGAATTAGGCTGCAGTGATAGAAGGTCATAGAACAAGTTCACACTGAGAACTGACTTCTTGGCTCTAATTCAGGTTTTTACAACCTGTGCTATGCTACCTGAGTGACTCTAGCAAGTGAACTCCAGAATACCTTGAAGCGGGCCCTCTTTCTAGATCTCATTAAAACCAACCTTCAAGACAGAAGCAACATTATTTTCTTTTTTGACTGATAGGAAAATGACTTGTTTATGTCTGTTTATGCCCTCGCATACATACCTCAGCTTTTGCAAATTTAACTTATTTTATGCTTATGTTTGATGTCGTTTAACCATTTAAAATGAGAGAGCCAAACGTCGTTTCCATTTCTTGCAAGTGTGATTTTGCTTTAAGGAGGTGGGTTTGACATGATCCCACCAATACCGAAGTTTCCATGATTTAAATAAAGAATTTAAAATGTTTTCTTTAGTGCCCATCTTGCAATCACAAAAATATGGTGTTTTAAACACAGTTCCTTGGACTGCTTATTCTTTTGTTAATTTATTCAACCATATTTGAGTGAATCCATTGTCCAGCAGCGTAGAGACACACAGGAACGAATAGTTTAGTGAGCTAATGTTAGGGGAAGAGATCAATGCTAAGGATACAGGGATATTACTGCCCCGTGGCTATTTTTTCTTAGGGGGGTGGGGAATATCTACACCTTGTGCCCCTGAAGATTTTGGATACAATCACCACCAAGAACAGTGGTTTCACTCAGGAACTGAATCTGTCCTGAATAACTCCTAATACACTACTAAAATCAAAATGCATTAGTGAAATAAAACACAAGTACCATAAGTACTTGCTCTTGGAGTCTTTGAGACTGTCTGTTCCTTCCTGGTGAATCTTGAGTACTAAGCTAAATTAATGACCACCATTATTCCCTTTATTTGCAGGCCGATTCTATCTACTTATTTTGTAATACCATGTGAGCGCTCACTGTCATTTTTCCAAGAATCTATTCCCTTTGCATTTACATTTTTGTCTTTTGTCCACTTGCTTTCCAGGCAGGCAGGTCACACTGACTCTGCTGCGTGCTTCCATGGGTGATTATGGAGCTCAGTGATGACGCATCCATTTCATCATCTCCTGAGTCATTTAAAATTGAACTAGGGAGAAGGCTGGCAGAAACGTGGTAGCAAATAATTCTTCACTATCCACCAGGTGCTGACCTTGTTAGCCTGGAATTTCTGTGCTTCATAAATCATGTTTCAAATGATTGTACCTTCCTCGGAATAGGGTCAGCCCAGAAGCGAACACCCAGGATCTCTGCAAGCAGTCCCGTAGGGCGCTCCAGCAGGCAGGCTATGGCTTCAACTGGACAATTTTCCAACTTCAACTAACTCGGTGTTTCATTCCAGCTAAACAGCAAAGGAGAACATACCTCCAGGAGTTACTGCAGCAAATGGGGCTTCTGTAGCGCATCTCAGGGGGCTAAGCAAACAGCTGGACTGGTGGGCAGGTGAACGGGGTGGTGATCTGCCTTGGGGCTTCTCGGCTGGTGATGCGGATAGACGGGGGTGTCCGTATGGAGCAGCCAGGTGACACTGGGGTAGTCGGAGCCCCAGACAGGTGTCTCCACAATGAAAAGTCTCACTTGTTTACACCCTTGTGCTTGACAGATGTTCTCATTTTTAACGGGCATCGTAACAAGATAAAGGCCAGAAAGCATGGCTACGTGGTGTGACCTTGAGCAACTAGCAAGGTTCTCCCAAACCCTCCACCGACTGCCACCATACCTCCCCTCTGGCCTGTCAACCATGCCTGCAATAGTGCCATTAGAGCCTCATTTTTAAAGATGAAAAATATTCCTGTTTTAAATTATTAATATGCTATTATGATTTAGTCATTCGGATTATTTTCAACATGACATTTACTAAGTATGTGTTTTACAAAGCAGGACAAAGGTAGGGGAAGTGCTCTGGGCACCAGGGGTGACTAGGGCAAGATTTTAATTTCTCTGATCCTCAGTTTTCTCATCCATTAAATGAAGGTGTTGACTGGATACTTTATAAAGCCCTTTTCAGGTGTTTTGTTTTGTTTTTCCAAGCCTGTGACACCAAAATTAAATTTTGTCTGTAACTTAAGTTGACCAGTTTTCCCTTGGCCTTGACCTAAAAGCGAAAATAGTCCGTGAAGGCTTTAGGCTGGCTGGGAAGGGGTTTGGTCGTACACGTAACTGAGCCTGATTTGAGAGCTCAAGTTTCCCCTTTCAAAATGCCACTTCTGTTGGTGTTTCTTACTGCGTCAAATTGCAAAACTACTCAGCTGCCCTTGGCCTGGGGTCTTGCATATGTGACTGAGCCTAGACCCTCGCTCCCGTCCTGAGTGGCGTGGGTCTGCCCCAGGCAGTTGCAAGAGGAAGGGAGATGAACTCTACCGTGTTAAGTTATCACACATTGGATCTGCTTGTTAACTTGGTGTAACCTACCCGGACAATATGCTCCCGGATCACCTGCAGTGTCATTTTATTGGCTTCTCTGTCTTTGCTCCAAATCATTACTCTTTTAGACCCATATCCCTGTCACCACCTTCTTCAATAACCTGCCAGTGTTCCCTGGAATATACGGGATCAAGGATCTAGCGCTTCACCCTACAATACAAGACCCTCTATTTACCTCTTTAGCACTGGTCCCCCTTGCCTCCAGGGTGGACGTTCCTCAAATGTTGCTATGACTGATGTCAGAGAAATTACTCCCTGTGTTCTCTTCATATTGAAGTCCTTAATCCATTTTGACTTTATTTTTGTGTATGGTGTTAGAAAGTTGTCCAGTTTCATTGTTTTACATGTAGCTGTCCAATTTTCCCAGCACCATTTATTGAAAAGACTGTATTTTCCCCATTGTATATTCATACCTCCTTTGTCATAGATTAGTTGACCATATAAATGTGGGTTTATTTCTGGGGTCTCTACCCTGCTCTATTGATCTATGTGTCTATTTTCGTACCGGTACCATACCGTTTTGATTGCTATAGCTTTGTAGTATTTCTTGAAATCTAGAATTGTGATGCTTCCAGCTTTGTTCTTTTTTTCAGGGTTGCTTTGGCTATTTGGGGTCTTCTTTGGTTCCATACAAATTTCAGTATTTTTTGTTCTAGTTTTGTAAAAAAAAAAATTAAAATAAATGCTGTTAGTATTTCGATAGGGATTGCATTGAATCTGTAGGGTTTTTTTTTTTTTTTTTGCGTAATATGGACATTTTGCCAATATTAATTCTTCCAACCTATGAGCATGAAACATCTTTCCATTTGTTTGTGTCATCATCAATTTCTTTCAGCAGTGTTTTATAGTTTTCACAGTATAGGCATTTCACCTCTTTCGCTAAGTTTATTCCTAGGTATTTTGTTCTTTTTGGTGCAATTGTAAATAATTTTTTTAAATTTCTCTTTCTGTGACTTCATTGTTAGTGCATAGAAATGCTACTGATTTCTGGGTATTGACTTTTTTATCCTGCCACTTTACTGAATTCATTGATTACTTCTAACAGTTTTTCAGTGGAATCTTTGGGATTTTCTATTTGTAGTATCATGACATCTGCAAATAGTGATAGTTTAATTTCTTCTTTACCAATATGGATGCCTCTTATTTCTTTTTCTTGTGTGATTGCTGCAGCTAGGACTTCTAGTACTATATTGAATAAATGGGGAAATAGTGGACATCCTTGTCTTGTTCCTGACCTTAGAGCAAAAGCTCTCAGTTCTTCATCATTGAGGATGAGGTAAGCTGTGGGTTTTTCATATATGCTTAGAGGTACGTTCCCTCTAACCCCATTTTGTTGAGAGTTTTTATCATGAATGGATGTTGAATCTTGTCAAATAATTTTTCTGCACCTATGGAAATGATCATATGATTTTTATCCTTCATTTTCTTGATGTGGTGTATGATGTGGATTGATTTGTGAATATTAAACCATCCTTGCATGCCGGGAATAAATCCCATCTGATCATGGTGAATGATCTTTTTAATGTATTGTTGTATGTGATTTGTTAATATTTGTTGAAGAACTTTGTATTTATGTTCAGCAGGAATACTGGCCTGTAATTCTCTTTTTTTGTGGTGTCTATATCTGGTTTTGGTATCATGATAATGCTGGTCACCATAGAGTGAAATGTATTTGGAAGCTTTTCTTCCTCTTCTATTTTTTGGAATAGTTTGGGGAGACTAGGTATCAACTCTTCTTTAAATGTCTGGTAGAATTCACTTATGAATCCATCTGATCCTGAAATTTTATTTTTTGGTAGTTTTTTGAGGATGGATTGAATTTTGTTACTCTGTTCAGTTTTCCTCTTTCTTTCTGGTTCAGTTTTGTAAGATTTTACGTGTAGAGGAATTTATCCATTTCTAGGTTGTCCAGTTTGTTAGCATATAATTTTTCATAGTATTCTCTTATAATCCTTTGTATTTTTGTGATATTGGTTGTTACTTCTCCTCTCTTGTTTCTGATTTTATTTATTTGGGTTTTTGTCTTTTTTTCTTGATGAGTCCAGCTAAGGGTTTGTCAATTTTGTTTATCTTTTTAAAGAACCAGGTGTTGGTTTCATTGATTCTTTCTATTGGTTTTTTTTTTTTCCCAGTCTCTAACTTCATTTCTTCTCTGGTCTTTATTATTTCCTTTCTTCTACTTACCTTGGACTTCATTTACCTTTTCTAGTTCCTTTAGACAGAGGTCAGGTTATTGGAGTTTTTTCTTGTTTCTTAAGGTTGGCCTGTGTTGCTATATACTTCCTTCTTAGAGCTGCTTTTGTGATGTCCCAGAGATTTTGGACTGGTGTGTTTTCATTTTCATTTGTCTCCATGTATTTATTTCTTCTTTGATTGCTTCAATGACCCATTGGTTGCTTGGTATCATGTTATTTAGTCTGCATGTTTTTTTCTTGTGATTTATTTCTATTTTCATACTGTTGTGGTTAGAAAATATGCATGATATTATTTCCATCTTCTTAAATTTATTGAAGCTTGCTTTATGGCCTAATATGTGATCTATTCTGGAGAATAGTGTTCTGTACACATTTGAAAAGAATGTGCAATCTGTTGGTCTTGGATGGAATGTTCTATATATATCTGTTATGTCCATCTGGTGCAATGTATCATTCAAAGACATTCTTTCCTTATTGGTTTTCTGTCTGAATGATCTATTCATTGATTTAAGTGAAATATTAGAGTCCCCTACTCTTATTATATTGCCATCAAGTTCTCTCCTTATGTCCATTAATATTTGCTTTATGTATTTAGGTGCTCTGGTGTTGGGCGCATAGACATTTACAATTGTTTTATCTTCTTGGAGCGTTGAGCCTTTTATCATTATGCAATGCCCTTCTTTGTCTCTTGTTACAGTCTATTTTGTCTGAGATAAGTATTGCTACCCAGACTTTTTTTTTGCTTCCATTTGCATGGTGAACATTTTTCCATCCTTTCTTTTTCAGTGTGTATGTACTTTTAGGTCTGAAGTAAATCTCTTGTAGGCAATGTATAGTTGGGTCTTGTTTTTTTTTTTTTTTTTTTTTTTTACCCATTCTGCCACTCTGTGTCTTTCAATTGAAGCATTTAGGCCATTTACATTTACAGTAATTATTGATGGGTATGTACTTATTTCTATTTTTAAAATTTGTTTTCTGGTTGGTTTTGTAGTTCTTTGTTCTTTTCTTCTTCTCTTGTTCTCTTTCTCTGTGATCAGTGAGTATCTATAGTGTTTTCTTTGGCTTTCTTTTTATTTTTTGTGTATCTATCAAAGGTTTTGGGTTTGTGATTACCACTAGTTTCATATATAACATCTTAAGTAAATAGTCTATATTAATTTGATGGTTGTTTAAGTTCTAACACATTCTAAAAAAAAGAAATTTCTTTTTCCTCTTGTCTTTCCTTTTCATTCCCTTCTCCACATTTTATGTGTATGTTGTCATAGTTCACATCCTTTTATTCATATTTGTCTTATGTCTAATTATAGCCATTTCTTTTCCACTTCAAAAATCCCTTTAATATTCTTTGTGAGGGTGGTTTAGTGGTGATAAACTCCTTTATCTTTTATTTGTCTGGGAAACCCTATCTCTTCTGCAGATCTGAATGATAATCTTGCCAGTAGAGTATTCTTGGTTGTAGATTTTTTCCTTTCAGCCCTTTGAATATATCATGCCACTTTCTTTTGGTGTGCAAAGTTTTTGCAGAGAGATTGTCTAGAAGTCTTATAGGTTTTCCCTTGTAGGTAATTTTTTGTTTCTGTCTTGCTGCTTTTAGGATTCTCTTTTTAACTTTGACTATTTTAATTACTATGTGCCATGTTGTAGACCTCCTTGAGTTCATCTTGTTTGGAACTCTCTGTGCTTCTTGATCTTGGCAATCTATTTCACTCCTTAGGTTAGGTTATTATTTCCTCAAATAATTTTTCTACACCTTTCTCTCTTCTTCTTCTGGGACCCCCTATAATGCGAATGTTTGTTTGCTTGATATTGTCAAAGAGAGCTCTTAATCTGTCCTCATTTTTAAAAAATTCTTTTCTCTTTTTGTTTTTCAGCTTGTGTGCTTTATATTACCCTGACTTCCAGATCACTGATCCTTTCTTCTGCCTCCTCTAATCTACTGTTGATTCCCTCTCGTGTGCTTTCTATTTCAGTTATTGTATTCTTCAGCTCTGATTGGCTCTTTTTAATATGTTCTTTCTCTTTATTGAAGGTCTCACTGAGTTCTTTCACTCTTTTCTCCAGCCAATGAGTAGCTTTATCGTTACTTTTAATTCTTTTTTTTTAAGATTTTATTTATTTATTTGACAGAGATAGAGACAGCCAGCAAGAGAGGGAACATAAGCAGGGGGAGTGGGAGAGGAAGAAGCAGGCTACCAGAGGAAGAGCCTGATGTGGGGCTCGATCCCAGAACGCTGGGATCACGCCGGGAGCTGAAGGCAGATGCTTAATGACTGCGCCACCCAGGCGCCCTGATCATTACTTTTAATTCTTTATCAGGCATATTCTCTTTTTAATTTCCTTTTACTGAGGCTTCTTCTTATTCTTTCTTTTGGAGCATATTCCTCTGTCTCCCTATTTTGCATGACCTTCTGTGTTTGTTCTTTGGTTTAGGAAAAATAGCTACTTCTAAACTTGAAGGAGTGGTATTATGTACAGAGGCCCTTATGCAGACTGTGTGTGCTTGTGACCTTTGCTGGCTGGCTGGTGCTCCGCCTATATATGCTAATTTTTTCTTTTAAACCACGCCTTTTTAAAGAGAGAATAAATAAAATAATAATAATAATAAAGGAGAAAAGAATATAATGAAAGAAAAAAGGAAAAAAGAAAAGAAAGAGAACAAGAAAGAAAAGAACAAACCAAAAAGCAAAGCAAAACAAGACACATTTTAAATAGTAAAAGAAAATAAGACAGTAAAAATTTAAAAAAAAAAGAAAAAAGAAAAGAAAAGAAGAAAAGAAAAGAAAAAAAGAAAAGAAAAGAAAAGAAAAGAGAAAGGAAAGGAAAGGAAAGGAAAGGAAAGGAAAGGAAAGGAAAGGAAAGGAAAGGAAAGGAAAGGAAAGGAAAGGAACAACACAAAACCGTAGCTTGTTTTCTGTGACCCGGCACCACAGGGCACCTGGTGTGGGCTTGTGGACCCTGGGCTCGCAGAGGTCACCAGCTCACTGTGAGCCAGACCCTGTTCCTGGAGGTGGAGGGGGAGAGAGGAGGATTCCCACATTTGCTTGGCCGTTTTAAACTGTGGCACTTTTTTGTGCCTCAGTGCAACTGAGGCTGGTGTGGGCTTGTGGACCCTGGGCTCCCCGAAGTTGCAAGCTCCCTGAGACGACCGGACCTGCCTGTTATGGTGTCTGGATCCTGCTCTGGTCCAGGTTTCTAAGGTGGGGTGGCAGGGCAGGCCGTCTGACCTGGAGAGCTTTCCCACAGCCTCTCCTCTACTTTGCAGAGCTCTGGTATTACCGCTTTCAAATGCTAGTTTCTCTTTTAAACCTTGGCTTTTTTTTCTGTGCCCAACGGCAGAGGGATCTGTTCCCTGTCCCCTCAGTACATTCCCACCCCCCACTGCTCTTGGCAGCGTTGGGGCTGGGGGTTCCTTTTGTTACTCTGTCCCTGTGTCTCCCTGTTCTCACTGTCTTTGGTTGTTTAGTAGCTGTTCAGTTACCCTCAGTTCTCCCTCAGGGGGAATTGTTCTATTAACAGGTGTAATTTGGTGTGCTTTGTGCAGGGGGCAAGTTCAGGGTCTTCCTACGTCACCATCTTGAACTGGAAACTCATACACCATCTCGAAATTCTTAACAGTTTGGGGTTATATTTTTTAGCAAGAAGCCCACATGTGCATGTTACGCTCACCCTGTGCATTACGTAGCTGGTCCTGACCCGACACATGTGCAGAACCAAATGGCCCACATGAGAGCTCTGGGACACCTTGGCAGCAAGGTGGTGGCCTTAAGGACAACCTCTGGGAATGGCAGAGCAGACACATATTGCAGAGCCCGGGAATCCATGTTCGTGACCACGCACAGGACATGTGCCAAACCCTGAGGGGTCAAAGGGGCGGAGTGGAGACTAGGCTGCCCGCCATCCTGCAGGTGGGTGATGAATAAAGAAAAGTCCTTTCTGGGGCGCCTGGGGGGCTCAGTCGGTGAAGCATCTGCCTTCGGCTCAGGTCATGATCGCAAGGGCCTGGGATCGAGTCCTGCACTGGGTTCCTTGCTCAGTAGGAGCCTGCCACTCCCCCTCCTTGTGCTCACTCCCTCTCTCTCTGTCTCTCTGAAAAATAAATAAAGTCTTTTAAAAAAAATCCTCTCTGTTTTTATTATGGGGAACTCCCTGTAACCCGTAGGCAACAATCACCTAAGGCAAAACAGACCTCAGCTGAAAAGCCAAAAAGAGGCTGGCTTGAGAGAGAAAAACCATAACATTCAAAAAACAAGTATGTTTAGGGGCGCCTGGGTGGCTCAGTCGTTAAGCGCCTGCCTTTGGCTCAGGGCGTGATCCCGGCGTTCTGGGATCGAGCCCCACATCAGGCTCCTCCGATGGGAGCCTGCTTCTTCCTCTCCCACTCCCCCTGCTGTGTTCCCTCTCTCGCTGGCTGCGTCTCTCTCTGTCAAATAAATAAATAAAATCTTTAAAAAAAAAAAAAAAGCAAGTACGTTTGAAAGCATTTACTTTCTCTGCTATCCAGGGAGGCAGTCTGAGAGCGGGCTTATGCCAGACTTAGAATCTCTAATCTATATTTTTAAAATTTATTTGTATTCCTTTGAAAACAGGAAAAGGAAACACAAATTCAAGTGTTCACCCAGGAAACATAACTTGGCTCTGCTGTTTGGTCTCAGATAGACGCACGGAAACACGGAGGAATCATTACACACTCCAGCAAATCAATAACTGTGTGCGGCCACTGAAAAGGGCCAGTGTATTGGGATCGTAGCACATAACCAACTCTCGGTGACCATTCCCTTCACGAGTGGGTGAAGTCTGGTACACACATTAGCAGGATTCCAGAGCCTGGGAAGTAGGCAGAGGTGAGAAGAGACACGACAGAAGGAGAAACAAAACAAAAATTAACAAGCAGGCCCCAAACCTCTATTTATGCATCAAAACTAGAGAGAGACGAAGGAACCACAGGGGGGAAGCCTGCCCTAGGTAACATCACCCCACTCCGATGACCCCTGCTGAGGGCCGTGCCCCGACGTATGCTTTCTATGCACATCTGTGAAAGATCTTTACATGCCTTAACTTATGTAGTGTTTGTGACGACTTATGACGTCATGAAGAGTAGTCACAATTTACAGAACGAGGCAACTGAGGCACAGTGGGATTGACTGACTTGTCCCAAATCGCACAGCTGGTAAATGGGGTTGAGGGGTCCAGCCTCCGGCCAGATCCTGGGTGATTTCTCAAGCCCAGCCGTGAACAATGACACAGGCTTCCCCTGGCAGACCTCACTGGGGAAAGTCACCTTCTCTCCCCATACCAACTGGGCCCCCAGCCTGAGCATTTCGGTCCCCAGGGGGAGTTGCAGGCAGGGACCGAGATCCCTCTGCTGGCCTTGCTCAGGCAGACTTGCATTCCGGGCCCAGCTGTCCCCATTTCTCGGTCTCTGTCTGGGGACCGCTGTCAAGGGACCCGACCTCCCCTCCCCCAGCCTCAGGGTCCGTCAAACTACCAGAGCCTCCTGCTTGGGGTTTATCCACAGTGAGATGATCCCCATGTCTGCACCTGACCCTTCACTGGGGGGCCGGGCGGGTAGGGCAAAGGTGGAGAACGGGGGAGCCCATGCCTCTTCCTGGTTTTGCCCCTCGCTTATACTATCCCAGTGAGTGACGAAAGGCTCACTCTTTCATTTGGGCCTGTTGGTAATTCACTGCTCCGAATCCTGGCAGCTCAGATCCCTCCCCTGACACAGGTCTGTTCCGTTTTGGTTTCGTAGTTTCCACCCCCGGTGAATGTCACCCTAATGGAAATAAATGCGGTTTAAGTGCCAGAGGTTGGATTCCCGTGAGCTGGCTTAGTCTGTGCTAAAGAAGTCCCACACCTGGGCGAGGTTGCTGGGGTTCACCATAGGGTGTCACGGGAGGTGTGGAGAGGTTACAGGCAGAAGTTTCCAGAAGAAAGGTGTTGTCAATGCACAGTGTTGTGTCCCTTGAAACTGATTTGTTAGAGGAAAACCCTGATTGGCAGGCAATGCTGTTTCCTCCAGCTTCTATGCATATGTGACATATAATTTACTAAGAATGTCACCTTTGTGGCTTAGGTGCTCTTCACGCACCTGTCGGAACCCCTGGGGAAGCCTGCTGCTGCCCCAGCCTTTTAACTGGGGGCGAGGCATAGATGAATGGGACAAAAAGATTTCAGTGGAGCTGAAATCCTCTTCTGTTGATTCAGTAGTCAGCCCATTAGCTAGAGATCAAAACTCAGTGGAAAGACTCATTAACAAATTAATAGAGCTTTCTCTTTACATTTCTATTATAAAGGATTATTTTTTTAATTTGAGTTAAATCCCTTGCTTTGGGTACTGGTCAGGGTTCTCCAATAGGATATATAGAGAGATGTAAGAAATTTATTCTAGAAATTGGTTCACTTGAATAGGGGACCCGTCTGCAAGCTGGAGAGCCAGGAAAGCCGGTGTTGATGAGTCTGCGTCCAAAGGCTACTGGTGTTAAGTCCTCATCAGAGTCTGAAAGTGCGAGAAGGAGGAGTCCTGATATTCAAGGGTGGAAGATGGATGTCTCAGCTCGAGCAGAGAGAGAAAGCGAATGTGCCCTTCTTCTGTCCTTTTGTTCTATCTGGGCTCTCAGTGGATGGGATGACACCCCCTCCACACTGGGGAGGGCCGTCTGCTTGACTCAGTTGACCCTTTCCAATGTTAATCTGATCTGGAAAGATCCTCCCAGATATGCTAAAAAATATTGCTTTACCAGTTATCTGGGGATCCTTTAGCACAGGCAAGTTGACACATAAAATTAACCCTTACGCTTTCTTTATAATGTTATCATTACACAAGTAACACATACTCATGTTAGAAAAATGGAAAATACAGATTTTGTCATAATTATCAATTACACACCCTCTTGGTACCTAGATAAATTTACTATTGGCATTTCAATGGATATAAGTCCATGAGGTTTGGTTAATACATGTCGTGAATTTCTCCTATTATTTGCAAGTATTTGCATATGAAAATCACCTGGATGTCTATTCTTGGTTAATTATAAAGGAGAGATAGAAACTTTTGAAAGTTTAAGCATGTCAATAAGTCAGGAACGCACAGCAATGAGAAGGTAGAGAAGACTTAATTCAGCAAGGGATAAGCAAGAACCCTGTGCCTGAGAATGCCAATTGCTCTCACTTGCTGAGGGTCCCTGTTCCTTCTGCTTGTCCCACCTGACATTCTAGTGTGGCTGAGAGAGGCTTATTCCATCCATTGAAGGGCCGCATTCCAGACTGAGTTACCCACATTCTTGCTGATGGAAGTGTTTGGTATTAACTGAACAAAACGAAACCAAGCTGAATTTCTCTAAGGGAAGTTCAAGACCTTTTTAAAGACAGGGTTTTCGCAGATGATTCTGGTTCCTGTAAAAATGAATCTGTCACTTCTTCTAGCATAAATATGTCTGATATGGGCTCCACTCCCCATTAAGTAAAAAAGGAATAACATCTACCATTGATTGAACTGATTTCTACAGCAGACCCTATGCTCTGTGCTAGGGGCTTTAATATCTTTTTTATGATGTAATCATTAACTCAGTGAAGGAGGCATTATTAACGCAATTTTACAAATGAGGTGCTTATTGCCCAAACAGGGTAAGTAAAAACTTATTTGATGTCATGCAACCTTCATACAGACACAGAACTTAAAGCAGCATAGTCTGGCTCTGAGGCTGATTGTTCTTCCGACACCGCACCTGAGACTCATCCTGGAAGGAACTGACGTGAGTGGTTATTTACAAAATGAAGTCAATGGCAACTCTTTACTTAATGGTGGTGATTTAGCACATAGGATAGTATCCTCTGTTCTGTGAGCCTGAAAGTGCTAGAAAATATTGTGGCTCAAACCATCAATCATCTTCGGTAAAAAGGACTTTGTCAGGATCCCCAGTAATTAAATCATCAGTACCCTCTTCCCCCATGCTCCCCCCCCCAAAAAAAAAATCCAGGAAATTAAGATTTCAAATGCATCTTAAAAATGTAACTTATTTTAAAGACTATGATGATTAGGAGAGATAATTACCAAGAAGAACCTTAAGTATATTCCTATCCTAGGAATTCTCCCCTACGACTTCTGAAATAATAAAAAAGCTTAAAAACAAACACTCTCATCAAAGAATTACTTATAATTGCAATAACAAAAAGAGACCATAAATTCAAGACTTGAATATAGAAAATATTTGTAACATTAGATAAAAAATGTAAAACTATATTTATAGGCTGAGAGTAAAAATGTAAAAGAAAAAAATATGCATAACAACAGCCTGGAAGAGAAATCAGCAAAATTTTTACCAGGTGTCCTTTCAGAGTGGTAAGATTACAGGTACATTTTTCTTCCTTATGTTATTACGCACGTGCTCTTTTTTTTCTTTAGTGAGCATATGTTGCGCTTAAAAACAGAAGAAAATTAAAATTTCAATTTGCAACCACAAGCTGGTCATTGATACAGGTCCTCCTCATGTTTAATGTACATATGTTCCCCTGAAGAGTTGGTTCAAAATGCAGATTCCGAGGAAGTGTGAGATTCTGAATGTCTCACAAGCTCCCAGGCTATGCCAATGCTGCTGGTCTGGGGACCACGCTTTGAGTTGGGTTTCATGTAGAATAATCAAGAAAGAATCCTTCTGGAATCACTTAAATTAGAGACTTAGAGCCTAAGGAACTTCCCCGGCAAATTCTCTTCTTGAAAACTCAAGTCAGTAAATGTTGTTTAATGGCTACCTGACTCTCTCCCATTGGCACGTGAGCCCGTTCCTTGCCCAGCCGCACTGGGCTCTGCACAAGCTCTCCATTCACGCGGCAGCTCGTGGGGTCGTCTTCTTCAGGGTAACCTTCCTTTGCCCCTGTTTTGAAATTAAATTCCATTTGTTCTGCTCATGTTGGCACAAAAATTGTCTCAAGTTAGTTTAATAAAACCATCACTAAAACAATTTTCTTGAGTAGTGTAATTATAGAGCTGGTAATTAGATCCTCACTAAATGAATAGTGTGGTTAGATTACATTTAGGCAAGTACCACACACCCCATTCCGTTTTAATCACCCCTTAAATGCAATCCTGTTTGTTTTCATGAAAGGGCTTTTTAAATGGTGATAGTAAGAACATCATATACACTCTTGTAAGATAATGCTACCTATAAAATTAGGGAAATCTGGCATAAACCACAGTACCTATTATGTCTCCCTGTGGTGGTAGGGGTGGGAGAGATGGGAAGAGCTTTCCCAGCATTCTGTCAATACAGTGGGGGCGTCCTGTCTTTCCACCTCTGGATGTGGTAAGAGAATTTGCTGAAATCTTAGCTGGACATGTAGGGCATTGGCTGGAAACATGCTCACACCCCAGAGGTGTGCATGTGAAACTCCCCTTCAGCTTGTGCTCTCGCCCCTTTTGTGGAGTCTTAAATTCAGCAACTTCCGCGTGGGCCCTTGACTCTCTGCCATTTTGTTTTCAGTGCTTGGTTTTGTACTTCATTCTGCAACCTATTTATCTTCTGTTTCCTCCACGGCACCTGCGGTTTTCTCAAAGCACAAGCAAAGCCGAGTGTGTGCACGGATCTGCCCTTGGCCCTTCCCACTCCCCTGTAGTTTTCATGGAAATCTACATGTGCCTCCAGCCCACAGTGCTCTGGACGCCAACAGATTCACATTATGGAAAGTTCCACTGGATTTGCAAGAACCACACAGTTCCCCACTGCAGATAATCTGACTCTGACTTGTCTCATAATTCCAAAAGGATGGCAAACTCCTACTAGTTAATAGCCATTGGGTGTCTAACCCTCTGCTACGTGTTTCAGGTGCACTATTCCACTTGATTTGTCTGATAATGCTTTCCAGATTCAAAAGCGGGACTCGGAGAGAGGTTGTGTCATTTGCCCAAGTTTAACCAGCTGAGAAATGGCAGCTGGAAGTGGAAACCATGCTTTCCTGACTCCAGGGCCCCAATTCTTAACCGCTATACTCAACTGATACTAAGAATGTGAAGCCAGAGAAACAGGTACATTTTACACCAAAGTGCTGTGTTTTCTAGTCTCCTTCAGGGTAGCGAGAAAAGTGTGGTACCAAGAGCAGCCCTGGCTTCTCCAGATGCCTCTCCCAGTTTCTTCAACTTGGGACCTTCATTTCCTTATCTACAAAATTAGAATAACTATATCTACAGCACTTACCTCTCAGGGCTGTGTGTGTGCATGTGTGCACATAAAACCAGATACGGGATGCAAAAGCATCTTGTAAAATGCAAAGTGTTATCACGTGTACATTATTATTACTATGACTTCATTCGATCCAGAATATGCGTCGCTTAACAAACTGAGTTTGTCCCTGGAGTAGCTTATATGTCGAATGACACATCAAGAAAAAATGGTATTACCTTACATATAAATATTATTTATATTTACATATTTAACCTACTAAACTATCATAGTCATACAAGCAAAATGCTTCCATACATGTTGTAAGCCTTCTTTTACATTTTATTTTTTATCCTGGTTTCAATTTGTATGCTTTCGGTTCCCTCTTCAGTAATAGAATTACTCTGTTCTTGGCTGATTGATTCTAGGAATTTGCTGAATGCAGCCAAACTATGACATATTTGCATTTTTAAGGCTTGAAATGTTCTTTTAGCTTTTCAAATGAATTTATTTTGAGGAAATGTATGACTTCTTGAACTAATGGCAAATTAAGTTAATAAAATTCATACCTGCTGTGGGCAATGATGATTATATATGAAAAGGAAAATAAAGCAATGGCTAAATTCCACACTCTCTAATTGGTCACATTTCAGACTGATTTCAGTGGAAATATTTTCAGTTTGGGATTCTAGTATTGAGGCATAGAACAAACAATTCTCTCTTTCAATTTGCTCGTCTCTCTAGCCTTCTCTCGGAAGCTACTGCTGTTGACATTGGCTCCCTCCTCCCACCTAACCACAGAGCCATTAAAGTTTTCTCCCTACATCTGTTCACTGTACAATGTACACTCACGATATTACAGTTTTCATCTTTCCTAAGAAATATGTTTAATTTGTTTGAAATTGTGTTGGCTGATGACTTGTTAACACCATCACTTTTTTTTTTAATGAACTTGAAGAAATCCGGGGCAGATAAGACATGAGACTGGAATTCAGGCATGTTTTCCACAAGACCCTTCTATCCACAGGCTCTGGCACTATCTCTCAGTGTCCTCACTCACACTGTCAGTGAATGCCCTTGAAGTAAGGTCAACTCAAGAGAATTTAAAAATTATATGATCTCTGACAATATGGATGATTCTAGATAGATTTGACCTAATATACTTTTTAGGGAGACCATGAATCCAAGTCCTTCTGAGGCTAGATCAATTAGAAATCATGGGATAAGTGAGCAAATGTTTATATTAATAAATGCGTATTTCAAATATACACCTCTCTTGAGCCCAAACTAGAGTCTTTGTATAGTTTCTTCTATGAATTTGCTCCAAAAAAGACAGACTTGTGATTTTTACAAGCAATCCTACCTCTAATCGAGAGCCCTGGAAGTTTCTTGGAATCTAAAATGAGTGATAGTTTTTTGCTGATATTTACATCATAGATCATATTAGAATTCACTTAATTCCATGTTTTCATAAGGATGCAGCCTTGATGGATGACAAAGTGTGTAAAGTAATTATGCACATCCTTTCTGTTTACAGGAAAAGAGAAATCTCAAAGAATAAGTGTAGTCAGAGATGCCAAGTGAACTGCCAGATAGAGAGAGTCATTTGGCCAATCCACACCAGGGGGTAAGGATATTTGGTAGAAATATTTCTGGAAAGTATACAAAAACAGAAGAGCAGAAGAGATCATGACTAGCTTAGAAAATATATCATCAAAAGCAGGTAGTCTCCGGAATTCAAATCAAATCAAATCAATACAAATTGATTCAATGCAGCAAGTGTAACAAATACTGTAGACAAATACACTGTGGTGGGGACTCTAATGTTTAATTTATTGCCCCTGATACCAGAGAATTGATATCTAGAAGGGAAAACTTGGAGGTTCTCTCTGGGAATAAACTCACGTGCAGGAACTGAGGTGCTCAATGAATGAATGAGCAACGAACAAGGAAAAGGGGCTTCAGGAGTTATGAACCGGGTACTGTAGCTGGGGAGATGCAGAAAGGACGTTTTCATAGGATCGAGTTTAGTATTTCTGTAAAGGATGGCGAGTGGGAGAAATCCGGAGGTGTGGGAACAGAAGGGGAGGAGTCCATTGTGGAGCTTGGGTTGAGGGTTGAGTAGAGTGCATAAAAGGAATTAGTGGGAGAAAAGAATGGAAAGGAAATTTGTCCTGAACTAGGTAATGTGGAACCTTCATCTCCGAGCAAGGCAGTGACATCATCAAGCTGTGTTTGGAGAAAGAAAGAGCATCTGGAAAGAATGTGTATGTGGGTTGCCAGGGTGGTGATGGGGAAGGCAGAGTATTGGGAAGTTCCAGTCTATAGGGGGAGCAGCAGGTCCTCAAGTTACTGATACGGCAGCAGTAATGTGAACCACAGGGAAAAAAAAAGATACAGAAAACAGGGCTGATTTAGCTTGGATTCATGAGCAAAGGAAAGGAGGACTCTGAAAATGGTCATAGCAAACGTGACACATGCCTCGTACATTTTGCAACTCACAAGAGTAGATAGGGGTCATCTTCGGAAGACCCCTGATGGCTGGGATGGGTCTCTACTTCTGAGTAGATGTTTGGAGCACAAGAGCTCCTCCTTAAAGAGGAAGAATCTAGGAGCCATGTGTAAGTGCATCGCAAAGAAACTGAACTCGGAGAGAAGACCTGGGCGATGAGGAGATAGTTCAGATGATAGCCACAAGTCAGTGGAACTTAACTAAAATCTGTGTGCAGTGGAAAAAAGACAAAAAGGACATAGTTTAGGTACATTTCTCTATCACTTTCAATATTTACACTTAGAACAAATAGAACTGTCTCTGTCCATGCCACCCACCTCTCCTCCACCTTACTACACTTTTGGCCCAGGTAAGAGCTTACACCCCAAACTGATGTGTTGACAGTGATTGCTGAAAAGAGAAGGTGAATGTGACGCTTCGTTATAGAACCTAGTAATTCCATGAACGTAGGAGTTGAGATGAGGAGTAATCAAAGGTGACACCAGGTTTCTTACTTTGGGTGACTGGAAGAACGTTAGTCCCATAAAGAGAAATCAAGATGTCAAGGACAGTGTTCGGTTTCAGACTGGTTGAGTTTGAGGTGATGGTTGGTGGACATCTAGGTAGAGAAATGCAATGGAATGCTGGCAATTTCAGAGCCCGAGGGAGGAAGGAGAAGACCTGCGTATAAAGACTTGGAACATCAGCATTGAAATTGTAGATGAAGCCAGAGGGATGATTAACTTCCCTAGTTAATTAATAAATCAATTGATTAATTAATAAATCAATTTCCATGATGGTCAATGAAGAAGCCACACTCATCAGGTCATCCTTGTTCCTGTGGTCCTCCCGCTGGGAGAAGACAGATCCCCCAAAGTGGAAAGAACCTAGGTCTCTTTCTTTATATTCCTGTGTAAAGAGAGAATAGACCATGATTTTGTTGATTTAATCAGCCTAGGCTGCTAAACCAGATAATTAAGCCTCCTCCAGCATACTTCTCATCCACTTTGTTCCTAAATTACTCAAATTGTATGACTCTATTGATTAAATATCAAACTCCTCCACTTTTTGCAGACTGCTGCCATTTATAAATCTTAAAGGAATTTTCCAAAGAACTTCCCCTCATTTAAGATTCTCCTGCCATGTAAAGCAAACCTACAACATCAGAGCTTTATACCGGTAAGACGACTTTGCATGTCTCTAATTCTGTCCTGGGCATTACCGGTCAGTCTTGGAGAAGTTGAATATATTTTAAAAATTGGAGAGATTGCAATCATCAAGACCTTTCCTCAATCATTTGCTACTGTCAGGGGAGGAAGTTCCGTCAGATTGAACAGGAAAGAATAATCCTGACACTGAAAGGAAAATTCTTTATTTGTGTACACAACCAATAATGAACAAAGATGCAAATCAGGAAGCTGTAAGCGATCTATACGGCAGTGCAAAATTTCAGGACTTTTGAAACTGAGCGTGTGAGTTGCTCGCAAGGAAGATTGTTGATTCTGCCTCCAAGATTTAGATATATTTTAATGTGCAGAGAGGAAGTGTAGAGAAGTCTGATTTATGCTCTTTGTGACCTTGGAAAAGGCATCTGACCTGTCTGGATATCAATTTTCTCATAGACAGACATGCTTAGACTACATCCATGCCCTTCAAATGTGCTCTGAGGAAGGCCTTCAGGATTTGCCTTGGAGATCGGGGGCCTGTGGGGAGACTCGGAACTTTGCTCATGGTGGCCCCATTTGCTTTATTTGTTAAGGGTTTCCTTGAGGCTTTTTCCCTTTAAATAAGTGATCCTATAGCTTCAAAAATATGTTTGCAAACCTTCAGACTAGATGCCCTCTACACATCTGAAATTCGCAGCATCTAAAGTATTATATCCTGGGAACCTTATGGAATAATCTTGTCATGGTTGGTCAAATGATCAATAATGACTAAACAGGCCGGAGGGGTTGGGATGCAGAAAGAAAGTACCACGCCTGGGGGTGCCTGGCGGGCTCAGCCAGTAGAGCATGCAACTCTTGGTCTCGGGGTTATGAGTTCGAGCCCCATGTTGGGTGTAGAGAAGGTACCATGCTTGGACTGGCAACCAGGAGATCATGTGTTACTAATTCCCTACTCTAGGTTTGCCGTCCACCCTCCTTCAGTGAAGATTCCAACTTCTCAAAGGGGCTGCCCTGTCTTTGTGAATGTTGCAGTGTCCTCTCTCCCCTCCCTAACCCCCCCACCACAGGCCCCCCACAACACACACCACACACACACATGCATACACATACTCCCAGTCCCCTTACTCTGCTCTTTCTTCGAGGGAGGGGCCCTATCTCTCTTGCTCATTGTTGTTCCAATTTCCTGAAGCAGTTCAGGGGCCAAATGATTGTTGTAAGACTTGAGTGGCCCACGATTCTCAGCGCTGATGGGGCTCCTTAACTGATTCTGAGTGACTGGGCAAACCTTGTAAGCCAATGAAGCACCCAGCTACTCTCTGGATATCATTTCTTGTCCACTGCCCTTCCCTTCGTGCAAAGGCTCTTCTCTATCAGCCCCCTTTTCTGAAATATCCTCTTCATCCATTTGGGCTGCCATAATGGAATACCACAGGCTGGGTGGCTTGAAGAATTATTTCTCATAGTTCTGGAGGCTGAGAGTCCAAGTACAGTGGGGGTCGTGGTGAACATCTCCTTCTGGTTCGTAGATGCTATCTTCTCACTGTATCCTCACATGGTGGAGAGAGGGCAGCGTCCTCCTCTTCTTTTAAGGACATGAATACCATCATGGGGGCTCCACGCTAATGACCTCATCTAAACCTAATCATCTCTCAAAGGTCTAACCTCATAATATCATCCCATTGGGTTAGGGTTAGGGTTTCACCATATGAATTTTGAGGGGTTATAAACATTTAGTCCATAGTTGATTTAATTAGATGTCAAACAAATCGTATTAGGTCTTAGTTTCTTATTAATAACTCATAGCTATATGGCCAGTCCCAGGGTTTCAAACTCTCAAACGAGACTTTGTAGTATGACAATGGCTTTTGGCACATCATCAGATGACAGAGTCAATGTTTTGAGAAGTAGGTTGCGTCCTTCCTACTTTTTATGGTGACCATGGTCACAAAAGCCAGAGTCACAGAGCTTGTAAGAGGTGGGATTTGAGGGGAGAAGGGAAGCATCTCCGAAACTCCTACACATGCCCTAGGAGTAAAGATACAACATGCGCCATTTTTCAGCACCTGCTACCTTCTGGGAACTACCCCACACAGCTTACATAAGCAATGTTGTAAAACGTAGGTTTTATTATTGTGCAGGTATGATGATGCCAACAGGCCAGGAGATGATGGCCGTGGAAAAGAGAGTTTGTTGTATGTAGTTCCCGAGAAGAGAGGTATGCCAGCCAACACAGGGCCACATGGGGTCGCACTGGGGTCAGTCAGGAGGCAGACAGAGTGAGGGAAAAATGTGGGCAAGAGGCCTCATTGTGGTTTCTGAAGGAAGAACTGAGTGAAACAGGATAAACAGGCTGAGGATTGGTTAGTTTGAGTACGTTCAGCAATCTCTGGGTATGGGGACTGTGCCCCGTTATCTGGCCCCTGGTTCTGGGGTGATCAGTGCAGTTAGATGAGTGGCCCTGAGTGTGAGAGCCTGACGGAGGGGGTGGTTGGGGCATGGCCTCTGGGCTGGTCGGGTTGCACTTGAAAGATATGCTCCCAGCTGAGCAGTTTGCTATTTCTAGGAATTAGCCAACCTTCGGAAGGGCAGTTCTCCCCCCAGAGTCAGTAAGGCTCCAGATGTCAAAGCATCAGAAATAGAGAAAACAGAAAGGGATGATTAATTCAGTTATTTCATTTAAGGAACACAAGACTTGCACAAGACAACTGTCCCGTTGTTTGTGGCAAGGAATGATTTTCATCCATAAAAGAGGAGAAGAGAACATCCTTACAGCGGAACAGCCACAGACAACATGAGAAAGGAAAATGAAGACCCAGCTCCCAGCTCTCAGGCAGGCCGTGGAAGTTCTAAATGATGGGAACGCATAGAAATGAACACAAACCAGAAACACACCAAGAGATTAGACACCCCTTCTCTTCACACCACACGGCGTATTTCATAAAACCACACAACCCGCGCGAGGAAGGCTTTGAGAGTGTAGTCGTTCATATGCCCAGAATACCCCCTCTGCCTATGTCTCAGAAAAAGGGCAGACGTTTGTCCCGCACGTTTCCTAAAGGTTTGGGAACCTATATGTGAGAACTTTTTCTCGTCCTGTTCATCCTTTCCTTTTCCTTTTTTTTTTTTATTTAGATTCAATTAGCCAATATATAGAACACCATTAGTTTCAGAGGTAGAGTTCAGGAATTCATCAGTTGCGTACAACACCCAGGGCTCATCACATCATGTGCCCTCCTTAATACCCATCATCCAGTTACCCCATCCCTCCACCCCCTCCCCTCCAGCAAACCTCAGTTTGTTTCCTATGATTAAGAATCTCTTACGGTTTTTCTTCCTCTCTGATTTCTTCCCGTTCTGTTTTTCCCTCCCTTCCCCTAGGATCCTTTGCACTGTTTCTTATATTCCTCATAGGAGTGAAACCATATGATAAATTGTCTTTCTCTGATTGACTTATTTCGCTCAGCATAATACCCTCCAGTTCGATCCACATCAATATAAAGAGTAAGCACTCCTCCTTCCTGATGGCTGAGTAATAGTCCATTGTATATATGGACCACATCTTCTTTACCCGGTCATCTGTTGAAGGGCATCTCGGCTCCCTCCACAGTCTGGCTGTTGTGGACATTGCTGCTATGAACACTGGGGCTCAGTTGCCACTTCGGATCACTGCACTTGTATCTTCGGGGTAAATCCCTAGTAGTGCAATTGCTGGGTCATAGAGTAGCTCTATTTTTAGCTTCTTGAGGACCCTCCATACTGCTTTCTAGAGCGGCCATTTTCATGAACCTCTTGGACAATACTTGGGTGAACGTAAATGGTGGGAATGGCAGTTTTAACTATAAGCACTATTCATTTTTCTTTGAGTTGACACTGGCTTCTTGAGAGGAAATGTACCCACTCTAACTTCAAAGAATTTTTAAAAATCAAAACTGGTTTTGCTGTTCAAACAGGAGAAAAGATGTGGCACTCCAGCCTGCTTTTCCTAACCAGGGTTGTGGAAAACCTCTCGCCACCGTGAATCACTGACTCCTAAGCAAATGTTCTAGATTCCAACTGGGAATCCTATGACTCCTGTAGTCCTGTGCCACGATGCAGGCTGGCTGGGATGAACACAAGCAGACCCTGTGTTGGAAATGGCCTCTGGTAAATGCGACCCTCATATGACTTTTCCAAGTTATTGATATGAAACGGTGCTATAACAATACGTAGTGTGTATACATTATGAGTGGGGGGGAAGGGCAGAACATGGTTACTGTGGTTTGCAATGCTCAGAAGGACTCATCAGCCTGGTGGGGGACAACACCTGTGGGGGGCCTTCCATGTGATGGCCAGACGCCTCACCGGAGCCCCCTGACACGTGACAGCAGGGTTTGACTCCACGTGTAAGCAAATTAGGGGTGGAAATTTTGCTTCCTTTTTTTTTCTTAATATTATAATCTGTGGCAACTTTTGTTGGTTATTTTCCATAATCATAGCTGCTTGCTATACACCACCCTTGGGAGCGTTTAAAGGTTAAAATAACCCAATTTTCCAGCAAACTTTCTTTATTTAAAAATATCTTTTTCAAATATGAGAATCACATGATTATCAGAAAAGTAGAGCCATTAAAATTATGTGTTTGTATAACCCTTAGTAGTGTTTAAGTGTGCTCTTCGTATGGTAGCAAAATACAAAAATATACTAAGAGTGTCATGTCAAATGGCTTGTTTTATTACTATTTGTAAAAATAAGAACCACGGTCTCATCACAAGAAAAGAAATTTTGTGGCTCTGTATGGTAAAGAATGTTAATTAGATTTAGTGCAGTGATCATTTCACAGTACATACAAATAGGAAATCATGTACACCTGAAACTAATATATTATTGTCAGTTAGACCTCAATAAAAAATGAATAATAAATAAAACCCCCATACCTGTATGTAGAAAAAGACTGAAATAAATACTTCACAATGCTAAGAAAATAAAAGAAAAATAGATTTATTTTGAAGAAAAAATAACATTAAATTGGAAAATTCAGAAAAGCATAAGGAAGGAAGATTTATATTTCCATCATTCAGAGAAAATCCCTGTAAACATTTGGTGTAATATTTTTCAGCATTGTTCCTGTTTGATTTCTCTCTGTGTGTCCCTGTCTGGATTATATTACATCTATAACCATGTACTCTATTTTCCCCCACTTAACTTTATAGCATCAATATTTCCTATGCGATAAGAAAATTCATGACATTCTTTTATATAGCTTTAAAGGAGAGTCTCTCACAAGTGGACATTCCCTGTTTTCCTGTATTTTTTCTAATGTTTTATTCACTTAAAATAAGGATGCAGTGAACATTCTGGTACGTGAGTTTCCTGCATACGGCTATTTTCCTATAGCAGGGGTGAAATAGTAACAAAGAGATCTTGTCCTTCAAGGTAGCCGATGTTCCTTTCTTCTGTGTGAACAGCATGCATTTCGACAGAGGAAGACCAAAACCATAAAAAGGAAACAGAGTCAGAGTCTTACTTTTTAAGTTTTCAAACTCATGCCAGAGACCTTTGTAGTTTTGGTTTTCAAGGGCAGCCTTTTTGAGAGAGAAAAGTTTTTGTTGTTGGTTTTGCATTCATAGAGTCAAACCTCGAAAGAATCAAGACATAGACCTCAAACTATAAATAAAATATTGGAATAGGGGTTCTTAGCCTAGTATTTGTGAATAGAACATTTCAGTATATTGTTGCCCATTGTTACCCTATGTATTTTATTTTATTTATGCATTTAAAACATTTTCAACATTTCAATATATTGTTGCCCATTTTTACCCTATGTATTTTATTATTATGCATTTAAAACATTTTCGGAAAGAGGGGACATGGGATTCATCAGGCCACTAAACGGGTGTTCATGGCACAGACATGGGTAGGAGCTCCTGGTGATGAAGGGCGGCTGACTTCCCCTTCAGAGCTCGGTAGACGTCTTGTACTGAGGGAGGCATGGGACCCAGAAGCTATATAGGCGGGTACTGCTGATGTGTCTTGGAGAAACGGGACTTTCTCCATGGGGTGTGTGTGCGTGTGTGTGTGTGTGTGTGTGAAGCAAACAGTATATATGGTACTCTACCCGCCCCCACAATTAAGAATGCTAAAAATGGGTGAGAGGCAAGCCTTGGAGAAAAGCCAAGTCCCGCATGGTTCCTGAACTAGACGTAGTGCTTCCCTACACAAATTGGCCTAAGCACAGACTCATGGAGTCCTGGCATTCCAGAAGGACAAGAGTCCATCCACACCTCCCCCGGCCTTAAGGAAACACAGAGTCACTGAGAGGTGCAGGGATGTAGGACTACACCTCTTGGGATAGCCGGGTGCAGAGCAGAAGGTGTAGACTGTCTGTGGACCGGGAGACCATGCTTTACCAGGTGAACCCATGCCACTATTGAGGGAGAGGAAGATTCGAAGACCCAACTGGTCAGAACGTTTCAGCTGAAGTCCAGGTGGAAGATGCTGCCTGAGATCGATGGGACGGTAGCAGGCGATGGCCTTGAAGAACCAGGACCATCCAAGCAACCAGTCCCTTCTCCCAAAGTCAGGTCCATCTACGTCCTCCCTGCCCTCCCAGATGTGAAATGTGTTGACAGGGGGAATGGAGCAGGGGAGGCTCTAGGGTCAGTGAGTTTAAGTCCAAAATGCCTGAAAAGCAGAAGTGACAGGTTTTAACAGAAATTGACTGGATCATATTTTCTGATTTCAAGAGGTATAGGAACTTGAGATAGATATTTGGTCCTAGAAAAATCGAAGAGGCATTTGGGGTTTGTGGTTATTACATTCTTACACCCTTCAATTTCATGATCTCTGAAAATATCGTATACTTAGTAAAGGTCTTTAAATGTCATAATTCTGAGTCAAATGATAAAAATGTTATGAAGACTCTTTATGTGGGCTTTTCTTTCCAGAAAACCTCTGCTAATTATTCTTCCAAGCCACAAGTTCAATAGTGCTGGGTATTACAGTTATTTAAATATTTTCCGATTTGATTTTTAAAAGCAGAGTTAATTGGGATGCTATTTTAACATAATTTTGAGTCATTTGTATTTTTTTGTGAACTGTATATTCATGTACTTTGTTCATTTTATTTTGAGTAGTACTAATTCTTTTCCTATTAGTTTGAAAAGAATTTTCATGTCTTAAAGACACTAGCTTTCCCTATCATATTTGTTAGGAATATTTCCCTCAATTTACTAGTAGCACTTGAATTTTCTTTATGAAGTCATTTTACTTGCCCAGGTTACATGTTTTGGAGAATTAAATATGTTCTTTTGCCTTTGGCATTGTTTCTATCTGCTTTGTATTTTCCATAGTCTCGCCCATATATTTTTATTTACTGTGGTTTCATTTACAACTATCTATTCCATCATTTCTAATGCATATTTAATGCATCTTGATTTTATTTTGGTGTGTCTTGTGTGATGGAAGCCGAGAAATCTAAGTTTTTTCAAGCCTCTAATTTTATTGGGCATCCTTGTTAAATAATTTCTTAACTCAGTTACTTTACCAATGTTTATTGGAGGCCTACTAGGTGCAAAACACTATGCTAGGCTCTGATCGCATAGTAACAAAAATTAAAAACTTAAAAAAAAACCTATCACACCTTAAGGAGCTTATAGCTTGATAAGACAGATAAATATTAAGTAAATAAATATATATTTGTGAGTTGTAATTTGGGCTGTGAAAACGAAGAAGAAGGTCAATAGGGAATAATAGGAGAACCTGACTTTGGGGATAACAGGGGGCTTGTTTAAGAGAGTGAAGTTCGAGTTTCCCATCTCATAAGCTCATTTCATGCATGCGTGGAACTCCGTTTCACTGCTGTCCATTCTGTACCATTGAACCATCGGCTTAAACCAGTATGACACTCCCCTAAATAATCAAGCTTTAACATGTGTTCTAATATTCGAGCAAATTCTTCCTTGGTACAATTTTTTATTTTTTTGGTTTGGGTGGTGGTTGTTGTCCTGGAAACACTTATGGCCACTGTCCCAAGACAAAGTCTATGTTTTCATCGCATGTCGATCATAACCATGAAGCAAAACCAAAAAGAAGTCGTCTGGGGCGCCTGGGTGGCTCAGTCGTTAAGCGTCTGCCTTTGGCTCAGGGCGTGATCACAGAGTCCTGGGATCGAGCCCCACATCAGGCTCCTCCTCTAGGAGCCTGCTTCTTCCTCTCCCACTCCCCCTGCGTGTGTTCCCTCTCTTGCTGGCTGTCTCTCTCTCTGTCAAATAAATAAATAAATAAAATCTAAAAAAAAAAGAAGTCGTCTGCCCAGATAGCGTGAGAGCTGTTTCAAGATTTAATGAAGGTTTGATGCGGGGTAGAGAGGTGTTTAATCCCCCAGTTGGGATTGCATTTGAGATTTCTCTCCCTGAGAGGCAGTGAGCAGCCCCACCTCTCCCTTCCCCTGCACCTGTCACACAGCCCCTTCCTCCAGCCAGAGGATGGCTGCTTTTGCCTGCATTCCTCCCCACTCACACCCAGTTGTGTCTTCTCCTTGTTCTTCTGCAGAATCATTGTTTCATTCTTTCCAGATAACACCAGCAGGCTTTCAACCAGCTCCAGCAACAAGAACCTCCTTTCCCTGGACAAGCCTCCTTCGGAGAGCTATAAAGAGAACAGCAACACAAATTCTCAGAGAGGAAATTCTCAAAGTTCCCACTTTTTAATAAGACTGCTCTTTCTTCAAATGGAAGACTGGGTCATGCAGCAAGGACTGCGGGGTGTCTATCTGACGTCCACCAATATTATTCCTTAAGAGCAAAGCCCTATTTTTACTTGGGACACCAGTGCACCTTACTTCCCAGCTTCCGCTGCAACCAGGCGTCATGGAGCCTCGTTCTGGCCTCGACAGGTGAGTAGGTCATCTTCATAGGTGGCCTATTTAATAGGAGACAGGGTGCTTAACAGAGGATAGCAGGAAACCACCACTATCATCAGGGACCACTTCCTTTGATGTGCAAATAAACTCTTGCGTATGTAAAATGCTATCACTTTGCGTTTCTGTACAGACAGCTGAGCCCCAGGTCACATGGATAGACCTGCAGTGCATTGACCTCCTCTCTTGAACAAGAAAAATCACTGGGGCAGAACAGAAGGATCTCCAGAGGAGAAGTACTGGTTGTTTTTATAATGGTTTTTGAAATGGCAATGCAGAAAGGAAATGCCATTACATTTTTAATAGCACCATTCTTTGCTTTCGGCATTCTTTGCTCAAGGCTCTGATTGAGAACACTTAGATTTTTTAATCGAGTGCCTATCAGTTTAAGCATCCAGGGATGCTTCTATATTAAATACATGTACAGTAACCTTAGCAGAGAATTCTCATTGTATTACCAGGGCTTAACATAAAGAGGACGTATGTCAATGGAGTGATGGTAGGCTTCACGTGCTCCTGTCACTGGCCAAATTCATCTTCCAAACTTTCAACTATTAGACATTCTTCTAAACTGTTAGACGCCTAAAGACGAAGGTCCAAACCCTGTAAGCCTTTGGACACAACGTGGCCCTATCTTCAGCCTCTATTCCTGATATGCTGCACACAAGATTAAGACTAATTTGGGGTGCCTAGGTGGCCTAGTGGGTTAAGCACCTGCCTTTGGCTCAGGTCATGATCCTAGGGTCCTGGGGTCGAGTCCTGCATCCAGCTCCTTGCTTAGGGGAAAGCCTGCTTCTCCCTCTCCCTCTGCTGCTCCCCCTGCTTGTGCTCGCTGTCTCTCAAATAAATAAATAAAATCTTTAAAAAAAATTATGACCAATTTCACTACTCACTGTAATGTGCTTTCATGTTTAGTTAGCTTCTACTGTCCTTTTAACCTGTAATGCTCTTGTCTCAAACACCCATCCGTCCACTCATCCAACTATCTGCTCACACCTCCATCTGCTCGTGTGCATTTAACAAACACTGAGCACTGGCTATCCATCAGACAAACATTGTTATAGGCATCAAGATTAGCCCAACACAGTAGATATGGTTCCAGCCCCTAACAAATTCCACTTATCACCTCCTCCCCCAAAAGCTTAGCTCAAATATCTATGAGGCATCCCCTGACCTCGTTATATTCTCCTCAAGATTCCCCCGGCTACTGTTGGCCCTTGGCATTTGTGTGTACATTTTAGACTCGGCTGATCAATTTACACACATATGCCTCTGCAATCTCCTGGCATTGCATGGACTATAGATGAATTTAAGGAGAGTCACCCTTTTGACAATGTGTGTCTTCGAATTTATGAAAGTCTTATGTCCCTCCCTTTACCAAAGTCTTTAATTGCTCTAAAAAAAATGCTTTGTAGTTTCAGCATAGGAATCCCATGTATTTTTTTAAAGGTTTTATTTATTTATTTGAGAGAGAGCGAGAGTGGGAGAGAGCACAGAGGGAGAGGAAAAAGGAGAAGCAGACTCACCGCCTCGATCATGACCTGAGCCGAAGGCCGATGCCTAACCAATTGAACCACGCAGGCGCCCCTGAATCTCACATATTTTTAAAAGATTTATTCTTAAGTATTTGCTGTTTCTTGACACTCTTGCAAACGATACAACTGTAAGATTTCATTTTCTTTTGTTGAAGGTCCATACAAATAGAGTTGGTTTTCTACACTGACTGGAAACCCAAGACTGTATGAAATAGATCTATTAAATTTGTTCATAAATCCTTCTGGATTTTCTCCATATAGCATCAATTCATCTATGTCTAATGACAGTTTTATTCCTTCCTCTCCAATGATTCTGCCTCCCCTGTGTTTTCTTGCATTATCATACTGGTTTGAACATCCAGAACAAGGGCTGGAGAGAAGTGCTCAGAGCAGTTCTTACTTCCCTCTGCCTCGCGAAGGGGAAAGTTTTCAATTTCACCATGTGCTTTCATTCGGATAAGCCTCTTCCGGCTGCCTCTCTTCCTCAGGCTTCCAGGGAGAGCCTGGTGTGCCCGAGGACCCACTCTGGTGAGTGCTGAGTACTACCTGTGTTCCTCCTGCATCTCCAGACTGCAGAAAACCCCCTCTCGGCTTTTCAGGTGTTTCCTCCCCGTGCAGTTACAGAAGTCAGCACATGTCTTCTGGAGAAGCAGATCTTGGGCTGGGGGCTCGCTGTTTAGTCCTGTAGCTTTTTCCAAGTACAGCTCCGACAGCGAGCTGCTTGTCCTGGCCCCGAATCCACAGTGCCCGAGGTGAAAGGTTGTTGAGGATAGCCCCCTCTCCCTGTTCTTAGCCTTGACATTGCTTGAGTGGCTCTCCAGCGCCTTTAAAGGCAGGTGGTTTAGGATGTCGTCTGGCTTACCTGGTTGTTCTTAGTGGAAGGATGGGTCTGCTGCGAGTATCTCCATCTCACTCAAAAGCAGAAGTCCCATAATAGGTTTTAATAAATCCTTTCAAATATCTCTTTGATCTCAGGCTTCAGAGACAGAATATCAGAAATGAATCAAATACTAGAGGTTTTCTGTAGTCTCTGCCCCAAGTCCAACCAGAAGGTTCTTCCCAGAACTGAGGGAATGCAGAAATAAAGAAGAAAACCCATTTACTGAGGTAGATCTGAAAGGACGGGGCGGACTGCGACACTGGAGCCCTGCACTTGGTAACTCTCTTGCCCATGTCCTTGGTCTGTTTGAGCCAAGCACAGGCACGACTGGAAGGTAGAGCCACCCCATCACCCTGGAACCTGGAAATTCCCTAGTGAGCTTCTTCGTGGCAATGTTTCCTGCCTCCTACGCACAATGGACGAGCCACCTGAGCTTGGGGCGAGGCATCCAGAGATCGATCCGAAGTGAATGTGAGGGTAATCCGTCACTACAGTATTGCTAGAAGCAGTTTTCCTGATCCAACAGGCAGGCAAGGTCTCTCTCTCAAAATTCCTTGTACATCATTTCTAGTGTTGAACACTCTTGCCAAGTAGGGGGAAATGGCTCCTTGATGAAGCATATCTAAGTGGCTGGAACATTTCTATGCAAAGCAGGTCTGGTATCTGGCTTTCGAGAGCAATGTTCCAGCAGCCATGTATCACTCCAGAAGTGTCAGGCCTCTCTGCTTTTATTTATCAAGTCTTTTTAATCATATGTTGAGTCCCTGCATGAGGAGAAAATGCTTTTTCTTAGGATGTATTAAGTCTGCAATGACACGTTCAGTGTTTGTGCAAGGGTGGGAATTCTCCCAAGGGGGTTTCTGGACAATGCAGAGCAATTGCTCCTTCACTTACGAGATTCTTGGATGTCTCAACTTCGACAGGCATCTTTTCATCGCGGCCAGCGCAGCTGTGGAATGCAACCAGTTGGAGACTCGAGAGTGAGCACTCATCTGGGACTTCATTTGGAGGGATTCTCAAAGGACAACAGATTGTGGACTGAGCATTTTTTTTTTTTTTTAATGAAGATGGGAAGGAAAGGAAAGAAGACGGGGAAGCCATGAAATGCTTATTGAAGCTTTTGGGGGCAAGGTGGAAATTTTCCAGGGCCTTTTTGTATTTCCCTAAATTCTGCAGCTTGTTCCCATGTTAAATCTTGTGTAAGACTTCCTTCTCAGTAAAAAAGGCTGGCACGAAAGATAATTCATATTCATAGAGTCGACTCTGATGGAAATAATCCCTAGGGCTTCATTGCACTGCATCCTGAATTAAAATGCTTTAGACGTTCAGGGTTTGGGCTCGTCTATCTCCTGGGATGCCATTAATGGCTTATGCATAGCAGGCAATTTTCCAAATTCTGCTCTTTTGCTCTGGTAAATAAATGAAGAAATCCAGTTGAGATACATCTGGAAGGCTTTAGAAACTGGGGAAGATTCTCGTCGAGATGAGATGGTTTAAGTGTGATGCTACTTAAATTTGGAGCCAAGGGCCGTAGGACCTCTCCAGGCCTTTTCTAAAACTTGAATTTTATAATACTATGAGTATCTAACCAACAAGCCCCTTGGGGGTAGATTTCAAAATTGGACATGATGTGAAAAAAATTCAATTAATTCTTTTTTTTTGATGTAGTAGAAAAGCCCTGAGCTGGGATTTTAAAAATGTGGCTTCTTGTCCCAGCTCTTCCCCTAATTAGATGAGTGACTTTGGGTAATCACATTAGTCTTTCTGGGCCTCAGTTTTATTACCTGTAAATGAGGGTCACTTGATAGTACCCAACGTCCCTTTGAATTAGCTCACTGCCCCCCACAAAGTCTTTACTTCTTTTCTTTCCCATCCCCTGCATACTCTCCATTCATCTCCTAGTCTCCATTCTAATGAATGCCTTGATCTGGCTTCTCTTCTGGCCAGCTGTGTGACCTTAGGCAAGTTATTTAACCTTTCTGTGCTCTGAAAAAAGAGAGAGTAGTAGTGCTGTCTGCCCTGTAGAGTTGCCAGGATTAAATTATTAATATCTGGCAAGCACTTGGCTGAGAGTAACAAGGACATAAACCTTAGCCAATAGTCATTGTGTCCCAGAGACTGATTTCATTTGTTTGTGAGTAGAGTTGATGCACTTTATTTTCAGATTAAAAAAAAAAAAAAGGATAGGGTTGGAGTCATTCTTTTCAGGAGTGCTCACCACTTGTTGAAAAAAATAAATAAACCTATTGGATTATTGACCCCATTTTTCTTTCCTCGTCTCACCCCGTTTATTCAAGGGCTCTGTACAGTCACACAAACATGACTATTTCTCTCCATCTATTACTTTCCCACCATTCTTGTGTGGAAACAGGAGTGAGTCATCTGGGGCTCGTTTCAATTCAGAGACCTTGACAAGTATGCACCTGTTTCCGACTCTCGAAGGCCCACACTATGGGATGGAATTATCAACATTCAACTCCAGGCAGAAAGAAATATATGTATTGTGAGCGAAATGCTAGAAAGACTAGGTAACACAGTTTTAGAGCTGTGATTAGGAAAATTATTTTCTGGCATAATTACACCTGTAAAAAGCCCAGTCCTTCAGTGTATAGTTGTAGGAGTTGGACAGATTTCACCCTTTGTGCCCAGTGCCCCAGTCAGTATAGACAGCATCGACCCCAGAAAGCTCCTTCATGGCCCTTTCCAGTCAACGGCCATCCTCGGTCAGCGGCAACTATTATTTTTTATTCCTTGTAGATGAGTTTTGCCCGTTCTTGAACTTCACATAAACACGCTTTCGTGCGTCTGGTTTCTGTCACGCAGCGCGGAGTTTCTGAGGTTCCCCCCGATGTTGCCTGCATCGACAGCTCATTTCTTTTACTGCGAAGGGGTTAGCGTACTGCTGTGTGCGTATACTCCCCGTTTGTTAATTCCTTTTTCTGCAGATGGCTATTGGGACGATTTTCCTGTTTTGCTATTCTGGATAAAAATGCACTGAATGTAGGGATGTCTGTTGGAGTGAAGTGACTTCTATTCCTGAACATTTACGTTTTCTGTCGTGTAATTATATTTTCCAACCAATGACAGATTTAAAAGTGTATCTCATGGTCCCCTCAAGGCTTCCCTCCTTCAAAAGGAAGCTGAGCCCTTTCCTTCCATTACTAATGTCTCTCTCTTTGGGACTGCTTTTGCATAGGCAAACCCAAGTATTCCACCTAGTGAATTCTCTGGCAGACTTCTCGGGTGTCCTGAAGTCTGAGGTCTGGGCAGACTTCATCTGTTAGGAGAATAACACATCAGCTGGAACACCCATCTCTGCTTTGAGAACAAGGACTAGAAAGTTTGGCTTACCCAAGACGGGTCACATCCTTGCTCTTCAGAAACAGGCAACTACAATACCATATACTTCCATCTTAGCCATCATTCCTAGCTTCCTCCTCTTTAAGATGCCTTCCTTGAGATTCCCAGGCAGCAACTAGGCAACTACGGCCCGTGCGGTGCCTCTCCCTGCCCCTGTACCCAACACAGACGTTCCTTCAGCAGTCAACAAATACTGAGCGCTAACTGTGTGCCTCAGAATTCTTCACATCATGCTCCAAGGAGCCTCTACTTATCCATCAGAATTAGCCCATGACATTGAAATAAATAGCAAAAACACTATTGGCCATTCCTGGTACGCGGTTGGTACACGGCATTGCCCTGTGCTTACTCTTGTATTTCTTCTCTTTCTGTAAAAAGAACCAAGTGGTCACTGTGCTGGCCAGAGCTGGTACAACTCCCCTACCTTTGAGTCACCCCACTGTTACATCGGACTCCTCCCTTTCCCTGGAGACAGAAAGTATGGCTAGCAGTAGGGTAACAAGTGTCTTACTTTAGGGAGAGCAGCAAGGTACGCCAAAAGAGCAAAAAACTCTCTTCTTCAGAAGTATTCTTGGAATGTCTGAAATGTCAATTACGATCACTTCCTTTTAGACAGTGAGAAAAGCCAACACTCATCTACGAAAAGCATATGCATCTTTTTACACGATCCTAAAATAATGTTCCAGAACTATCAGATCCCACTCGATCATTCGAGAGTCAGTCTGTACCCCCCCTTCCCCCATGCCTCCATTCTCTGGCTCACTGTGCAGCTGCCCAAGTCTTTAGGGACTTTTAGAACCTCAGACCTTCCAGGATGCTGGAGAGTGACACCCACGTCCCAGATGTACCAGCCAGAAGAGAGAGCCCTCAGTGAGATGTGTCAAGTCCCAACAGACCAGGAAGAGAACTTCAAGAGTTCACCTGCACTCCTACAGTGCATTCTTTGAAGCGATATTGACTTACCTCAAAACGAAAGAAAATAAAAAGAAATGATGTTCTTACCTCTTTATAGCAACAAATATAATAAGAAACATCTATTTGGTCTTGGTCTTCTTCTTGGCAGAGTGCTTTTAAAACCTAGGGATTTCCTAGCTGATAACAGCAGTAAAGATGATAGAAGCATCTTTTGTTATTTATAACAAGCCCCTTTGACCACACCAGAGTTTCTTCTATGGGAGAGACTTTGGAAAGCCCCAAGGGTGGGGGAGCTGGGCGCCAGAGGATCCGACCGCCAGAGGATCCGACCGTATGATTAGAGGGTTGGAAATTTCAGCCGCACCCCACAAACTCCAGGAAGGAGAGAGGGGCTGGAGAGTGACTTGATTATCAATGGTCAATGATTTAATCAAGCATGCATATGTAAGGAAGCCTCCTTAATCCTCACTGAAAGGGTGCAGAGCTTCGGGGTTGGTGAAGACATGGCGGTGCCGTGAGGGTGGCGTGGGGGAGTGGGCATGGAAGCTTCCTGCCCCTCCCCCCCATGCCCTGCCCTGTGCATCTCTTCTATCTACCTCTTCCTGAGTCTTACCCTTTTATCTTAAACCCGTAACCTAGTACGCAGCCTGTTTTCCTGAGTTCTGTGAGCCATTCTAGCAAATCTGAGGAAGGGGCTATGGAAACCTCTTTCCAGCCAGTGGAGTAAAAGACATAAGGGGCAATCCGGACTTGCACTGGTGTCTCAAGGGGTGGGGGGAGTGCGGTCTGGAGGGCCTGAGCCCTTAACCCGTTGGGTCTGTGCTAACCCCACGTGGATAGTGTCAGGATTCAAATGAATTGTAGGACACACAGTGAGCATCCATCAAGACCTAGAGAATCACTTGGTGTGGACAAACGCACACGTGGGGAGCACAGAAGTACTCTGAATGTAGAGGGAAAAGAATCAGTGAGTTTTCTGTTCATACTATATCATTTGTCATTCTTGCATTCTAGAAGCAACAATGTAGTTCCGTTCTCCCTACGCACTCAGCTCTCTCAGGGGCCTTCAAGACTCCATGGGCTGGATCTCCTGCATCGCAGGTGCTCACGAGTGAAGGCCATCCAGGTAAGCGGCTCCCCTCTTCTGAGGACCAGCTTCAGGATTTGCTGTAGCATTTGGGCATCAACAGGGCCTCTGTCTGTTGCTTCACCGAGGGCCAAAACCTTCCGTGGCAACGCCTGCTTCCAAGAAAGCTTCTTTTAATTTAAACTTACCGAATCATCAATAGCTCTTCACTGTTCACTTAAAGCGCATCAGTGTATTACCCTCCACCAGTAAGATACGCCTGAACAAACTGGCATCTCCAACTAATGTTCCCTGCTTATTCCCTGCACCAACTTAGAAGCTGAAAAGGCGGATACGTCCTGACTTGCCCGCGATGATCCAGGTTTCCTATGACCATCAGGAGTCCTCTAAAGAGAAAGGGTTTACCATCACGGAATTAAGGGCAGAAATGGCTCAAAACAATGAATATTTCTCAATTTCTTATCCTAGGACGTGATTTACATTGTCCAGGGATGGATACAAATTAAAAACCTGGCATCGAGGTTACCGTGTGTCTCCTCTCATTTTCCTATGATCGTCTCTGCGTGTAAATGACGAGCCCGGGAAAGGTACCAGCACTTGGGTTAACTTAACCTCTTGGCTCTGCCTCAACTTTCTCAGCTAGCAGTGGATGCCTGACAAAGGGAGTGATCGCCGCTGCGGCTCTTCCATAAGTCGTGGTCATACCCTGGGGTCAGGGAAGGACCCAAACAAGGAACGCATCTGCTCCTTCAGGCTTCTCCGAGGAGGAACCATGGCAACGTGGCTTGGGAGCATGCCCCGGAGCCCAGAGACCCCCCTGCTGTATGAGTGCATTTATGAGAAGATATTTGCTTTACGACAGATTCTGGAAGAGTCAGCAAAGAAATATAAGCACAGCAACACTGATTTTTCTTCGTAGTTTTGTTTTTGTTGGGTGGTGATGGCCAATAATTAGTTTAGCCTCCCCTTAGGCATTAAGCCTGATTTAACTACTTCTGAGCTTTCCTGTAGGATATGAAATTAAAAATAGTGAACAAAGATGATTGCTTTGTCCATCATCATCTCAAAATCATGGAAGCTTCTATTTATAGCATTTCTCATTTCTCAGCAGTGAGGTTCACAGCTTATGAACAATATCAGGAAACTAAAAACGGCAGGAAGATGCTGTCTGTCTCCCTTTCCCGAACATGGACTCCCGTACACCTTAGGAAGTCTTTCAAAATAGGAGACTTCAACATAGGACAACTTTGAGATTCAAATATGAACTGGTCTTGTTGAACATATACGGCTGTATCATCCATCAAAGGAGAGATTGAACAGAATATCCAGAAGACCAATGGCTTCATGCAAGCATCAACCCAGTTAAACATGCTGTAAAACTCTGTGTTTATCCAACACACTAAATTCTCACTGTCGTGACCCGACCTGAAGAACAACGACCCACTCAGAGTCCAGCAACTCAGGAGATGCCCTCCCCCATGACACCAACCTGCCAGGTTTATTCGGTGTTTGACTGTTCTTCCTTTATTCATTCAACAAACATTTTTTGGATGTCCATGATGCTGAGTGTTGAGAGTGCAGAGATGAGTAAAGTACCGCTCTAATCCTTGCTGAACCGCTTTCTTGGCTATGATTTACAGAGATATGTTTCATTCATTCATTCATCATTCATTCATTCATTCATTCATTCATCTGTTTACTAAGCCACTATTTCCTAAGGGTGGCTCTGTGCTGGATTCTGGCAGCCGCCCTGCTTTTACCTTGCCGAGAGGGGTGATGGGCCCGAGGTGAATTGTTTAGGTCAACCAAGGGCATTTGAGAGAGGTTGGGGCTTAATGTCATCCCAGAGAAAGGATGGGCGATGTAGCTATTTTCAGAAATGAAATCCAAGGAAAGAATAGAAATGTTTAAAGGGGATTACAGCTAGTGATGTCTATGGGGTATGATTTAGCTTTCTGCTCTGTTTTCCTAAAAAATGTCAATCACATCTTATTGTTCACCAATGTTTTAGGACCATATTTGCTTTTTGCAATGCTCAATCTGGCTTTAAGGTTGGTGCAGGGTGAAACGGTAAGCCTCCATGAACCATCTATTACAGAGATAAAAGGCAAAATCAGAAACGCAGTGGACATCCTTCTAAAACCACTCAGCGTGGGGGCTGCCTGCCTGACAGATTCTGTATGTTCTCTATATATCTTCTCTATCTCTATACATTCATCCTTTCTCACCCCTGGCTTGTCAACTGCATTGCTCTCTTAGCGAAATGAAAGCATGTTGGTTACAAGAATCCAGCACAGAGCCAGCCTTAAGAAACGGGGGATAAATAGATAGGCACATAAATAAATGAATGAGTGAGACTTAACTCCTTAAATCACAGCCATTTCAACCTGACATTGGTTATACATACATATATATATAAAATATGCATTATATATATATATAAAAGCATATATAATATATAATATCCTACTGATTAGATACAGATCGTGATATTAGCTTTATATATATGCATATATAATAGCCTATCTATATTATATATGAAGTCCTATTGATTACATATACATATATACACACACACACACACACACACATACACACACACACACACATTTTATTTCTCTGGAGGACCCTGACTAATAGCAGGTGGGGAAGGGAGTCATAAACCACTGATCTTGGTAAAAATATTCTGCAAAACATGAAGCACTAACCAACATGGTGACTTTAAAAAGGGTTAATAAGCTGACTGTAATCATGCTGCAATATAAACATATATCAAATCGTTATGTTATACACCTTCACTAATACACAATTATATGTCAACTGTATTTCAATAAAATCAGAAAAAAATAAAAATAAATAAAAAGAATTAAGTGAGTTCCAGCATAACTGTTTAAGGAGGGGAAAAAAAACCCTCACTAAAATGAGTACGATCTAAAAGTTTTGCTGTTCAAATTGGTGGGCTTTCATAATTGGGAAAATTCTAAAATGAGTAACACTTTATTCCTTGACAACCCCAGGCAAATGAGGCACTTACAGGGGCATTGAATGGTAGGTTCAGGAAATGGGGGGACTTCCTGGGTAAGAGTGTGCCCAGCGGAGCAGCGAGTGTGGTCCTAAGTGCCGGCAGTAGTTCTCACAAGTGGGTAGGTGATGCCCCCAGCTCCCCTGGAGCCAGAGCTGTGGTTCTCCGTCACCTCCTGCTCGCCTCTTCTCTTTCCCTCGATGATTGACAGAAACACAGACCCCTGGAAGCTACAGCCTGGTGGAGGAAAGGGAAATGCAGAAATGATGCTCATTAAACCACAGTAAATACAATGGACGCTGAAGTTGTGTTTACTGAACAACCACAGTATTCAGTACCTGCAGGAAGGATATAGGGCTTCTCTCCTCGTTTATGACGTTGCATACTGATTAAAACCGCTAGATGCTTCTAACGATGTGGGCGCAGGCAGAAACGATGTTGGCGAGCTGCTGCACGGCTAGTGGGCAGACTCCAGGTATAACCGGGCGCTGGTCTTCGATGTGGCTGTATTACTGTGCAAGGAACTACAGTCCTGTTGCCTGTTTTCCCTTAAGCTTCTCGTGTGAGCCTATTTGCCCAAGTCTAGGTGTTTTCCTGCACTCTCTTGATGAATTTCAAAAGGTGCTGGCAGAAAGTGACAGCTGCTCTATAGAACAGTGTCCTTCGAGGACACTTCATTAGGGCTCAGAAGAACTCCCCCTAACCTGGAGACAATGCAATTATTCTATGCCATCTCTCAACAAAGAAAGGGGGAGAAGGAAAATGGTTGGAAGCCTGACCTGTTGTGTTAATACGCAGACTTGCTTCTCCCAACCCAAGCCGAGGAGACTTGAACAATTTTACTTCCTGTCCCATAACTTCCACGGAGAGTGATGAGCTCTCAAGTCACGGCTACCAGTTGGAGACGTATTTGCTTTTCTCGCACACCCTCCCATGAGAGGGCTCAGCTCCTGTGGTGCTTAACAGCCAAAGGATGGAGAGAAGCGTGTTCCTACCTGGTGGGAGGCAGACAAACTCCACGGGGTTCACATTGCTTCCAGAGACCCTGCTCTCAACTGCCTGGCCAGGCAAACGAGGCTCCACGGAAAGAGGGTTGCACAGGCAAATCACTAACCACACGAGAGGTAAACAATGACATAGGTTAGACACTTTTTGTATACAAAGGATAAAGGGAAGGGTGAAGCAGAAATCTCCTTGAGAATCCTGTCCAGATCGCATTACCCCACAGGAAAAGTCTATCGTCACTGAAGATAACTGGGCAAAAACTGATGGTAAAAACATGCGAAGGAGACAATCATCTCTGGAATTTGATGCAGAGACCGTGTATCCCTAACTCTGGGTTCTGAGCCCATTTCTTTCCTGATTTTCTCCTCTGGAGCCCTTTTCAAACCAATAGGAGTACTCAAAGATTCTCCTCTCTTACAACCTACACTTCATGACAACAGAAACACGTTGTTTCTGTTCATTGCTGTACTTCCTGGTCGGAACAGGACACTCAGTGGACACTAAAGAGTTATGTAAGTGAATGAATGAGTGAATGAATGAGTGAATGAGTGAATGAATGAGTGAGCGAGAAATGGCCCTGGTGGTGCGGATGCTGTCTTACTACCAGCCTCAGAGCCACCATCATGCCAGGTGCTGTACTCAACACTTTATAGACACCATCTCTTCATGACCTTGAGAAGTGGGTATTGCCTCCAGAGGCCAGATGGCCAGCCAGCCGCGGCGCTCAGCCACTGCACCGGTGGCCAGGAGCGCAGTACACAGAGACATCTCAGTTCCATTTTCCAGGCTGTGGGTCCCACCAGAACCATCTGCAAGTCCACAGAAAGCTTCTCAATGTCTGCTGTGTTTCACAGCACTTGACACGGACAAACATCACTTCCCTGAGCTTTCTTGAAAGAACAGCATAGAATGAATCTGGAGCTCATGTAAGGACCTTCCTGGGCTTGGCATAACGGCACAATCTGATAGCTGGTCAAAAGAGCCAGAAGAATGGGGGAGAAAGAAACCAGCAGGGACTTAGGTCCGTGCTCTATTTATCTGGCTTTGTCTCTTTGTCCCCTATCTCTGACCCACCTGCCCGTCCATCTTCCTCTCCATCGTCTGTCTTGTTCTCTTTCTTCATCCCCGCCCAGCTAGCGCTCTCCCTGCTTATCTGTCTGTCACAGCGTTTCCGAGCAACAGGATTAAGAGCGCTGGGTTTGTAAACGTGCTGCTTCCTCTGTCCAGGCCTGGATGGAAAACCAGCACATCGGCTTATCCACTCAGCATCTACGTGAGGAGTTAGCGATGGTCCAGAAATAAAATGGGGAAATCCTCATCTGCTCTTTGCTCAGAGAGCTGTGCGGCTCGGGGAGGGCTCCCTCCCACTTTCTCTCCATGGTGGATTATTTGAGTTGGAGAAGCTCTGCCTTCCTGCCACTGGGAGTCCCGGGTCTGCTGGGCAGCTCACCTTCGTGTGAATTCTTTAATCAGATAATGCCTCGGCTTTTCTACCGACTGTGCGACCATCTACCCTCCCGGAAAGTATCAAGTTAAAAAATTAGAGTGGTTAGAAATTGTCAACGTTGAATCAAAACACAGCCGATTATGGGTGTATTAATTTTGTACAGCAGCCCTAACAAAGTGCCACCCAGTGAGGGGCTTAAACAGCAGTCACTTAATAGCGCCGCGGTTTCGGAGACCCAAAGTCCCAAATGCAGGTGTCTGCAGGATTTGTCCCCGAGGCTGAGGGAGACCCTGTCACGCCTCTCTTCTGCTTCTGGTGGTTTGTTGGATGTCTTTGGGGTCCTGTAGCCTGTAGACGCATCACCCCCATCTCCGCCTTCATCACACGTGGTGTGTCCCCGTGTGTATGTCTGTGTCCAAATGTCCTCTTCTTATAACGCAGCCATCATGTTGGATTAGGGACACACCCTGCTCCAATTCAACTTCATCTTAACTAATTCCATCCTCAATGACCCTGTTTTCACATGAGGTCACATTCTGAGACCTAGGGACAAGGACTTCATCATGTGAATGGGGGGGAGAGGAGCATACAATTCAACCCGCAACAGTGGGGAAACAAATGTGTCAGAAATCGCTGTTTTGTGATGAACTCTGACCCCTTCCCTGCTTTGAGCTTATCCTGGGAGAACCACTCTGACTTCCAGACTCAGTTTCCATGATTACTGGGCACGCCGGGTACCAAATCTGCCGCTTACAAAGACTTATACGTATATGTGAACTATTTCATTATTTATAATTGGCTCCATAATCACGAGATAATCAAAGTGCAGAACTAATACATAATTTCTAAAGATTTCGGAAAATTAGGACCATTTTCTATATTTAACACTAAAGTTCTATTTATCAACGTTAGATAATGACAATTCACAGAACTTTCCTCAAACGCGGGTAGCTTGATGATTTGGGGTCTATGTTTATAAAGACAACTAGAAATCTTTTTGAATTCTTAAATTTCAAAGGACTACAAGAGCCAAACAAGGGGCCTCGAGTGTCCTTATAAACAGAGTGACATTCTCTTTTCAGAGATAATGAGGTAAAAAATAGATAGGTCATCCTGTTTCTTTGAACTGTTCTTGCAGTAAAAGAGAATTAGCAGGATTAAAGCTGTTGATGCCTAAACTGGGTTTTGTTTTGTTTTTTCCCCACATTTGTTTTCCATTTTGCAGTGTTAAAAATTAAAGACTTCTTTCTATCGAAATTTGTAACAAAAGTTTTCCATGAAACAAAACCCACCAGCACTGAATGACGAGGCCATCTGTAGCCCTGTCAAGACCCTGGCTGAGCTGAGCAGCCCCCAACACGTCCCCGGGTGATGAGATCCGCATATGTCACCATGTCAGGCCAGAGCCTGTGGAGGAGTGTTTATCGGTGAAATGAAACCAGAAATGGCCAGAAGTGGGGCTCAAGTCCAAGGGAAAACAGAGTGTCCATGGAAGCCATTATGCTGTCCAGTTTGAAGTATTCCAAGTAAAGACTTGGAATAAAGTTCCCACACGATTCCATTATACTAAAAGCTAAAGGTCCTTAATAACTTTCCATTTTATTAAAACAGAGAATAAAAAAATCCAAGTGCTTCTATCTCAGAAATAAAATGGAGTTTCAGAGTCACATATTTACAACATGTCATCTCCCCAAATATTGATTCAATTTCCTCATAAATCCAAATTACGTGATGTGCTAGTCATCTATCACTGCATAAAAATAAAAAATAACATGTTTAGGGGTGCCTGGGTGGCACAGCAGTTAAGCGTCTGCCTTCGGCTCAGGACGTGATCCCGGCGTTATGGGATCGAGCCCCACGTCAGGCTCCTCTGCTATGAGCCTGCTTCTTCCTCTCCCACTCCCCCTGCTTGTGTTCCCTCTCTCGCTGGCTGTCTCTGTCTCTATCGAATAAATAAATAAAATCTTTAAAAAATAATAATAACATGTTTAGCAATGGGAAAATCCATTTTCTTGTGCTCACAGATTCTGTTGGGCAGGAATTTAAAAATGGTGCAGTGAGAATGGATCCTTTCTGCTTGTTGCCGTCTGGGGTCTCAGCAGGGAAGTTTTCAATGCTGGAGTTTCTTAAGTGTCTGGGGCTGGAATCATCTGGGGCTACAGGAGGGGAGGCGTATTCACCCCCACATCTGTTCACCTGAGCTGGGTTGACTTCAAGACTGGGCTCCGATGGGACCATTGGCAGGACTGGGTCCATGTGGCTTGGACATCCTCACAACATGGCGACATTAGGGTCAGTTGGGCTTCTTACGAGGTGGCTCAGAGTTCTAAGAACAAATGTTCCGGCCAACGACGTAGAGAGTGCACATTTTCTAATCTAGCCTTGGAAGCTGCACAGTGTAATTTCTGCCACATTCTGTGGTTTGCAAATGGGTTACTGTGGCCAGCCCAGATTCTCAATGAGAAGAATGTCCAAGAATTTGGACATCCTTAAAACACAGGATTCGTTGTTTTTGTAGTTGTTGTTTTTGTTGTTGTTGTTGTTTGGGTTTTTTTTTTGAGGAACTCCCTTTTCTCACTCATATACTCCTTCTTTATCAATGGATAAAACAGGCAACTATTGAGGTCACTGTTCTCTGGAATGATGTCATCACAATAAATGCTTACTCTGCCCAACTGTACGTATAGAACTTTGAAAAGAGTTTTTGAGAAAATGGCAGTGAAGAGCTACAAAGATTGCGGATTCAGGGAGAAGAAATTCATCACCTCATGCTTGCCGCCAAGGATGATTTTCCTTCTCCAAGTTAATACATGAATTATTTTCCTGAAAGTTCTCTTTCAATGTCTAAACATAGCAAGCATGAACATTTTATGAGCAAGCTGATATTTTTCACAGGAGTTTTAGGCTTCAAACAATGCAAAATGAATTTCTCTCTTAAGCATCTGCATAGTTAACAACTAGATATGCTTAAACGTTCCCTAAAATTTCGATTTTCTTACCCTACTTTGTCACACTGTTCCAAACTTTCCTACACAGTTGTACTCCTGTTTTCTTTGAAATATTACTTCCCAAAGCCAAAATTGAGACAAAAACACGTTCGCACAATACAAAAACTCTGTTCTTTCGAGACTGACCAGTCACAGAGTCAGTTTCGACCTACAATTAACTGATTTTTGAAATGGTGATCTCTCATAACCTACTTGTAAGGGGGCAGTGTTTTCTGGATTAGCTTCTGGAATAAAAGCTTTGACTTTGTTTTAAAAGTTTTGAGTTTAGTTTGAAATATAGGTTTGTTTTCCAAGAGCATTTGATAATTTCAAGTATAAAAGTTACATACATTGGGGGCGCCTGGGTGGCACAGCGGTTAAGCGTCTGCCTTCGGCTCAGGGCGTGATCCCAGCGTTATGGGATCGAGCCACATCAGGCTCCTCTGCTATGAGCCTGCTTCTTCCTCTCCCACTCCCCCTGCTTGTGTTCCCTCTCTCGCTGGCTGTCTCTATCTCTGTCAAATAAATAAAATCTTTAAAAAAAAAAAAAGTTACATACATTGGGGCGCCTGGGTGGCACAGTGGTTAAGCGTCTGCCTTCGGCTCAGGGCGTGATCCCGGTGTTATGGGATCGAGCCCCACATCAGGCTCCTCCGCTATGAGCCTGCTTCTTCCTCTCCCACTCCCCCTGCTTGTGTTCCCTCTCTCGCTGGCTGTCTATCTTTGTAGGATAAATAAATAAAATCTTTTTAAAAAAAAGTTACGTACATTTCATAAACTAGCTTGAATTCTTATTAATGTCAGTTAAATTAACTCTCATTTCACAAGGCAGAAAGCGAATGTGAGAGAGAAAAAAAGAACAAATTGGGGGTCCTGGGTGGCTCAGTCAGTTAAGAATCTGACTCTCACTCAGGTCATGATCTCAGGGTACCGGGATTGAGCCTGCCCCGGGCTCTACACTCAGTGGGGGTCTGGTTGGGATTCTCTCTCTCCCTCTGCCCATGCCCCCCCACTCATGCTCTCTAGCTCTTTCTCTCTCTCATATAAATAAATAAAATCTTCAAAAAAAGAACAAAATGAAGATCAGACTGTCTTGAAGTGATAATTAGAAATTCCTCTTTCAAAATTGTTTATTTTTTTGCTTTCTCAAAGTGCCTGAAGGTTGTATTTAGAACCAACATACATGTAATTATGTATTTTTTCTTCAAATAAAAAAAAAGCAACTTAAAAAAAAAAAACCCTAAGCATATGAGAGAGATAATAGTCTATGGTTAAGACACATATGGTTAAGACACAGAGGGATAAAAAAGTATCTTAAGGAAGTTGGTAGAGAATCTTCATTTTTTTCAATGGTTTTGAGTCATTTCTACAAGCTTAATTCTGAAGGGAGTTAAAGGCTATGGGGGAAGTGACCACGGACTGTCAGAATTTCTGCTCTGAGGAACCATATTCCTTCCTCAGTGTTCACGAAGGCCAAAGAAGGGTGGCCCCACACAGCTGCACGAAGAAAGCAAGGGAAGTCTCCTTTCTGGGTCCTCAGCCTGCTGTCCACCTCCCTGGACCCTCCTGCCCGCTCCTCCAAGAGTGGGAAATCCCTTCCGTATCTACCCCCCGACGCTCAGACAATATCTCCCACCGTGCACACACACCAACAGCCCTGATCTCAAAAATGTCAATGAAATTTTTAACAACGACTTTTACCTTATAAAAACCATGTCATAAATTTAATTTATTTATAAACACTGTATTCATTTATTATTGTTCTAATAACAATAATAAGGGCTAGCATTTATTGGGTGCTCACCATGGGCAGATAACATGTTGTGATTTATATGTTCATTTCATCTGTAGAAAATATATGTAAAAAGACGATCACTAAAATTATTTATAGCTCCATCACCTAGAGATAACCACCATTAACCCGTCAGTATGGATCTTTTTTGCCTGTTTGTGATGGTAAATAAAATAATGAAATTGTACTTTACAGTATTTTAGAGCCTGCCTTTTTCACTCTACACATCGTATTTCTTTGTTATATAAAAATCCCCCCTTAACAGTGTTTTCAGTGGCTACATAGCATGCCGTTAATGGAAGTAGCCTGATTTATTTAACTGATGCCCTATTGCCAGACATTTAAGTGGTTCTTAGTTTTTTTGCTATGACCTCTAAGTTGCAACAAGCATTCCTAGAACTCTATCTGTTCATACCGGCATGATTTAATCACTAAGCTTCCTCAGTTACACTGAGTTTGAAAAGTCAGAGAAGACATTAAAGAATCACTTTCTGAGGAATTGTTTTTATGGCACAAAACCCAAAGCCCTTAAAAAAAAAGTATGGGAGGATTTTAACCATTAGGCTTAGAGTTAGGAGAACTTGCTGGCTTCTTTTATTGGCACTAAGGCTTTCCCAGGAGCTCAGAAAAGTGCACTGGGTCCTGAAACCAACCTATTCCAGCTACTCATCAGGTCAGCCTTGGCAGGAAAAATACATCTTTGGAGGAAAATGCATTTGAGAAATGCAGAGATCTGGGAGAGGCAACGCGGAAGGTGAGTTTTTTCTTCCCTTCTTTGGCGATAAAGTCCAATGCTAGCTGCTACCATCACTTAAATCACACCTGATCATTCCTCTATATCCGATCCACTGTGAACATCTGTCAGGATGTTCCTTTTTACACGCTTGAGAATGTGATGTCACAGCTGAATATAGACCCACATGTTTCATATTTAAAATGAAAATTCTATAATTAGGTCAAAAATTCTTAAATCTTTGTGAACTGAACAAAACACATTTATCTGATTATCATAGTGGCAAAATTATGTTCCATTTGCAGAAATGTTCATGAGTACAGTCAACTGAGTTTGGATTTTTTTCTCTTCTCCTTCGACAATATCTTTCTAACAAAGAATGTTCAGGAGAGCAGAAGGCAGAGTTGGCAAATACACATTAATTTTTCCATCGGAAACTGAATACATTCTAGGGATGCTCCACGATTTATGGGTTTTCAGAAACAGGGACATTCAGTACCTCATTCTCGGATGAATGTCGATTCTTGTTTCTTTTGATACAATAGTGGTGGTTTCCTACTATGGCTAGCCATATTTCACAATTGGCAAAACCCTGCAGACCATAGGTGCCTCCAAAGGGTCATTAGCTGGAAAACCTACAGACCCAAATTTCACTGACATCTGAGTTCCTCAAGAATCTTCCTGTTCCTCAAGAAATTAACTACAGAGACACTTGGATAATGGGTTGATGTTTAGTTCAAAATTCTGTAAAACAGCAGTGTTTCCTTGTTTCTGGATGCTCTTTTCTTTTTAAGATCAATAAAAAATACTGAATTAGATGACACAAAAAAATAATACCTACGGAGTGTTCTTAGAGAAGTTGTAATAGTACCTTTCCTGAAAATTCTTTAAAAATGCAAAGATGGCATTCTTTCTGATTAAGAAACCATTCTTAATTGAAAAACAGGCAGTACGTATTGTTTGAGTACTTGAAAATGTATTTTTGCATCTACTTAAAAGGAAAAATGTACTTATAAAAAGTGTTCACTTGTATTTAAAATACATAAGTATAGGTATCTCTAGCAATATCAAAATTAAGAGTAGTTTAACTCCATTTAGGTGTCAACATGGCATTAAAAAGTAATTTTGTTTTTAATTTGAAGATTTCTTCCTTCCCTCTAACCCACTATCCACTGCTTTCTACTGCCTTCTTCACCCAAAAACACAGATACACACACACACACACACACACACACACACACACACACACACTGCTTGAAAGAAAACATGGAAACTATTGGATATTTATTTTAATTCCCGGCATTGAAACACCAGACATATAGAGTACTCTATATGTTATTCCTTTTCCTTAAACCAGGTAAACTTCATCAAAAAGAGAGTCTGTTGTCAAGCACTCATCCCAGGGTAACAAAATTTCTTCTTTTGTCTTCTTTTCTTGTGAGCGAAAGTCTACAACCAAATCACATCTCACATCTTGGCTTTTTGTTTGATTTCATATATATTTTTAAGATACAAAATATTTCATTATGCATTCATAAGATAGAAGTTGTCTAAAACACTAAAATCTTAACTACTATTTCATTCAATAAACATTTTGGACCTCTTCTATCAGACGGCTTTTGATGTGTAAAAACCAATGAAGTTTTGGGGCGCCTGGGTGGCACAGCGGTTAAGCGTCTGCCTTCGGCTCAGGGCGTGATCCCGGCGTTATGGGATCGAGCCCCACATCAGGCTCTTCCGCTATGAGCCTGCTTCTTCCTCTCCCGCTCCCCCTGCTTGTGTTCCCTCTCTCGCTGGCTGTCTCTATCTCTGTCGAATAAATAAATAAAATCTTTAAAAACAAACAAACAAACAAAAAACAATGAAGTTTTAGTGATATGTTCCCTTCCTGCTCATGTGTCCTAGGGTCAACTGGGTCCCAGCTAGTTTGGGGTGAGCTCTAAACTCCACACTGTAAGCTGAGTCAGGGTGGTTTCCTGTCTCCCCAGGATGAGCAACCATCTAAGTCATGATCTTCTCATGGCAGGAAGGCAAGGTTGGTTGGAGCCTTGACCTGTTTGTGTCCACTAACATTCCATCAGGCAAAACAAGTCCTATGGTCCAAACCAAAGTCCAGGGGCAGGGAAATAAACCTCCTACAACAGGAGGTCAAACCAAGTTGTCTAGCCAATTGAGCATTAATATGGCAAAGTGGTACAGCAGGAAATGAATATTTTTGGAATAACAAATAATCCGTCTTCACTCTACTCATGCACTTCGCTTTGTATGGGAATATGATGGTGAGCAAAACTGTGCCACCATGAAATTTAAATTTTAGAGGAGGAAGCAGGCAGTAAATAAAGAAATACAAAGTCAAGTGGTACTCTCAAGGCAATGGGAGGCTCTTATTTAACAGGTGGTCAGGAACATTTTCTTAGAATGAGACCTCATTGAATTGAGAGGACTGGCCATCTGTGAAAGAGTTTTCCAGCCAGAACGAATAGTCAGGAAAGAGCCTCTGAAGCGGGAACCCGCTTGGCATCTGTAAGAAACAGCAAAGCAGACAAGTATGTCTAGGGCGCTGTGCGATCATACAGAGTCCTGGATGACACGATCTTGTTCTGGGTGAACTGAGGGGCCAGGGGAGGCTTGAGAGCAGGTGAATTATGAGTAGAGAGAACTTGGGAATCTATATGAGCATTTCCAACTCAATTTAGCGGGCCCTTTGGGAATAGGGAGGCATTTATGCTAATACAAGTTGTTTGATAAACTCACGCATTAATGCCCAAGACTCAAGCAAAACATTGGTTTGCTGCAAAACAGTTTACTGTTGATTTCTATTTTCACAACACAATCTGATTCATTCTGTTTGCCGATTTTTTTTTTTTAACTTCACAATCTGAGTAATGGATGCAAATACTAAACGGTTTCACTGTCAGGAATCTCAGGGAATATTCAGCAACCAACTGACCTTGCTGGATGCTCTATGCAAAGGACTTCACCTCAGAGCTCACCTCCTGTGGTCTGATCTTCCCGAACAGCTGTATAATCTGGTAGGTTCCCCCCACCTAGATGAAGGAGCACAGTGGTTCAGTAGGCTTTCCTAGAAAAATGAGCTTCAAAAGGCACTGCATTTAAAAACAAAACAAACAAACAAAAAAAACAAAACGTGATAGCCATGACCACGTTGCTGATTCCAAGCCAGCAACACCATGGCTCTGTCTGACTTCCTTGACATTTAAAAGGAAGTTTAATCATCTCTCACCAAATTTGTTTTCCATAGCCAGAGGATTTCATAGATAGGAAACAATAAATCCCTAGCAACACAGACTCCTAACAGATGGTAGTAAACGGGCTTGAAAATATTTCAAAACCTGCCCTAATTTCCATTCCCCAATGTCTCTCTCTCCCAGCCTTTTTTTTTTTTTTATATATATAATAGCACTTCCCTTCATTGTCTCCAATGGTCCCATTTTGGTTATAATTTATGCTCCCTTATGCTCTGAGACTGTATCCAAATTACCCACTGAACACAGGCAACTCCAAAAGAGAAAACTTGCAGTGTTTCAAAATGTTTCCATTCATCCTATTGGTTGAATGCCCCACTGAAGACAAAAAGCTGCAACATTGTTTTTTAAAAGCACATTTCTTAGTAGGAGAGAAAATGCTTAGTCAGATGGCTGTTTCAAAGTGTAAAAGCCCCCCCGACTCAAAGAAGGAGGATTTTGTTTCTGTCTGGGTCACCAAAACAAATTGACGGTGAATTGTTGAGAAGGGGCATTCTAGAGCAATGTAACATCTGTACCATTACCAGGATCTTCTTAGGGTAATGCCTCAGTTTGGTGGACGTTGATTCATTAATCTCAATGTTGCCATTGTGCTATCTCAGTGCTCTTTTATCTCATAATAAAGGCACTACTTAAAAAATGTATATGTGTGTACACATGTATATGATTGTATATGTATATATATGGGTATTTATTTAAATGCACACATTTATAAGCATACACACACACACACGTGGCTTAATGTCTATAAAACCTCTTTGCCTTTACTTTCATTTTTGAGCCTAACAACAACTCTGTGACAACGGATGGGCCCATAAATGTTTTTGTTCCCATTTTACAGATGAGACAACTGAGGGAGGACTCAGGTAGCAGGCGGCTTGTCCAAGATCATACATTCGGAGCTGACAGTCGGGATAGAAACCCCAAGTCTACCAAGTTTTCTCTTTCTCCTTTACAACACCACTTGTTTCCTTTTGGATGGCAAATTAATATATACTTATAATGTAGCGTTTGGGCAATATGGCAACACGCATGAAAGAAATTAAAAGCTTTCCATGGTTCTACCAGCCAGAGGAAAGCAGAAACATTTCGCCTGTTGAAGCACATGCCTACTATTTACTAGCAGCCTGGGATCATTCTTTACATCCTGGTTTGTGACCTGTCTTTTTCACTTAATGGCTACCCAATAATCCATCAAAATGGTTGAATCATAATTAATTTACCCAATTCCTTTTAGGGGTTGTGTTCCTTTTTTTTTTCTTCCCCCAGTGAGAAACATTCTTGCCACGAATTAGTGCAGGGATGTGTAGGGATACTCTGAGAATTTTCATGAGACAAGTTCCTAGAAGTGAATTTGTTAAGTGGAAGTATATTAACCATTCTAAGACGTGAAGTCCATATTGGCAACACGTCCCATGGCAAGAGTTGTTGCTGGAAACACTGGCATCATCTGGGGCTGAGACGCATTTCTTGGACCCTACACCAACTCAAATGCTCTTTCTCCTGGATGTGGTACTCCTTTAAATAAGGAATAATTTTTCACGTTTAAGTGGAAGACATCATGAAATGATGGATGGGGGAATCTCTGGGAACAACACTACTCACAGTAATGGCCAAGGCTAAAATAAATCAGTTGCTCTTGTCACTGGGATGGCTCAGGCTGAAGCTGACTGATGAAGCCTTCTGAGAGTCAGACGCAAACCCATTATCCAGTTTGCATCGTGGAGGCCCTGTTGCTCGTGGGCTCAGTTGCTCATTGTGAGCAGACTTTTACAAATTGAGTTCCAATATCTCTGCCATGTTCATTGTCTTAGAAAACTAGAAAAAAGGTCACTTGGCTGATTCTCATTGGCAGAGAGAGAGGGGCTGACGTTTATGGAGCCCGCCAGGAGAGGAAGGGGTAGTATGCACTGCTCCCATCACTGACCCGGGCACTGACAGATTTCATGCCCACAGAATGGGAACCTCACAGAGAAAGCCTAGCCCAGCCCCATGAGATGCCAACCAAAGCTGGAGTCTTGTAGACCATCAATCCAGGGAAGCAAATGCCAAGGCTGAATTTCACTCCCAAAAGGGAGCTGACAAGATATTGTCTCTGAATGATTCCACATCAAACATTCAAAATGGCCCAGATTGAGAGATAATCAATGTAACAACAGTCGTGAAGGTCATTTAACCTCTGCAAGGAACGTACTGATGAACGTCACCTCGCCCAATCCGAAAACACTGTCAGCTGGGTTTTGTTTTTATCCCCATCCTGCAGATGAGGGAACTGAGACTTGGAGATTGTCCACCCAGTGAACGACCGGCCCAGCATTGCCATGCAGACACCCAGTCCAGAGCCCCGGCTCCCCACTGCTGGGGAGTGCACTGGAGGCTCGTGTGAAGAGTGACATCATACTTCACAGAGGGAACCCCCTCTGCGGCCACTGGGGATGGCCGGTTCCCTGTCACTCCAAAGGTGACATCGTGGACTTCCTGTTCCAACATGAACCTTGACCAGCAGTCTGCACCCCAATTAGGGAGTTAAGGATTGAGATACTTTGCACCGGAAAAGAAAAAAAAGAAAACCCAAAAAGCTGTTTTTTCCAATATAGATGCCATAACACACTCAGCTTTGGCCAACACATTTACAGGAAAGGTAAAATAATTCTCTTTGAAGAGATGCCTGGAATTCCGTTTGTTGAAGGTTGTTTTCATAGACATTCCCCCAGCCCGTTGGGCTGCCATCAAGGGAGAGTTGTGTTTCTAAGCTCACGTTTTCACGTAGGCTTTAGATTAGTATTTGATTACTTTGATTAGTATTTAGTATTTGATTACTTGACATCTTTCACGAGGTTTTAAACGACACTGCCCATAACTTGCACTAAACAAGGGTGGCTGGCATCTTTCAGGGGTTTTAGGTCTTGCCTATAGCCTGTTCGATGCTTCTCTCCATCACAAAGGAAGATGTGTTGTCCAGATAGTCTGAAAGCAAGGTAGGTTTGGGTCAAATTCAACAGATGGTTTGGGAAGGAGAATGTGGGATGTGGAATATTCTAGTCTGGTGTTCTCGCTCACCTTCTCCACCTCCCTCACCTCCCCCTGCCCACCCACACCCTCCCCCCAAGAAAACCCCAAAACCCCATACACAGCAATGGAAATAATCTTGAAGAAAGGTCAATCTTTTGGTTCCAGCAACAACTAGCATTTGTCAAAGACACACACCACGCTTTCCCTGGATTTTCATAAATTATGGTTTTGATGGACGTGGGGAGATACATAGGCAAACTCCCAACTGAAATTCAGTCAGTTTTGCCAAAACGTGGAAGCGACCGAGAGTCCTTTGGTAGGTGAATGGGTAAATACATGGTGGTCCATCCAGACAGTGAAATATCATTCGTTCCAAAAAAGAAATGAGCCATGAAAAGACAGGGATTTTACTAAGTGAAAGAAGCCAGTCTGAAAGGGCTATTTACTGTATGATTCCAACTGTATGACATTCTGGAAAAGGCAAAACTGTGGAGACAGTAAACAGATCCATGGTTGCCAGAGTTTGGTGGGGAGGGAGAGCACGGAGGATTTTGGGGGCAGTGAAACGACTCCGTGGACTAGTGTAATGGTGGCCGCCTGTCATGATACATTTGTCCAAACCCACAGAATGTAGAACGGCCAGGAATGGCATCTAATGTGAACTATAGACTTCGGGTGATGATGTAGGGTTCATCCTTTTAAAAAAAAACCAAAAAACAGTCCCATCGTGGTAGGGCTGCTGATCATGTTGGGGGCTAGATGTGTAGGGCGAGGCGTACGAGAAATCCGCGTGCTTTCCTCCAAATTCTGCTGTGAACCTAAAATAGCTATAAAAACAAAGCCTTAGAAAAATAAATACAGTCACTCTTACTCTGTCCTTATTTTGGTTGTAAAATGTGTGTGTGTGAGAGAGAAAGAGAGAGCGCCCTGTCTTTCTCTTCACCCTGCTTTCTTCCTTACTAATTTACTTAAGAACTCCTGGTGCCTGTTTCTACAGCGACGCGAGGCCCTAGCTAGTTGTGTTAATTTCCACACTTTCGGGAGTGTGTGCTTCTGAGGCTGTCCAAATGAGCTGGAGAGACCTGGGGTGAACAGATTTAGGAATTCTTGCCCCATCCTCATCACCCGTCTCCGAGAAAGCTGACATGAAAGCTGGAAGCCAATACCTGTGGGTAGTCAACTGGCTCTCATCATGCTTGGGCGCAGAGGTGGGAAGGGAGTGTGCCCGCCGAGAGCGCCTGATCTAGCAGAGATGCACGGATCGCCTGGCGCAGCTCCCCGGTGTCAGCGATGGGGGACCAGGGGGCTGAAGTTGGCCCCAGTGCCTCGGCTGGGCTGAGAGCATTACACCTTCGTCTTCTTTTCACAATGTTTCCACAGTTCAGTGCCAGGCCATCTGTCCCCTCTACCCCCTGCCTTGTCTTGCAGGCACGTGTACCATTCGGCATCGGCCTGGAACTTCCGAATCTTTTTGTGTCTTCAATATCTCCAATGGTCTGAAGAACGGGTACTGAGGCTACCATGGTAATCATTCACAATGTATCTAGAAAACCTTCCCCTAAAACTCGCTTGCCACTGTGTTCTGAACACCCTTCATTCATACATTAGCTCCTATGAATTAATGAACGTTCCCTTTTTTTAAGTGACTATTTCTAAAAGGACAGCCTGTTTAGCTGTGGTAAGCCATTAACAATCTAGTTTGAGTTATTTTACTCTGCTGTTTTTCTATGGATTAAGTCGGTTGAGATCCTGGCACTTGCAGAGCGGGAGTTTCAAAGGAAGAGGGGAAAGAAACAATGTAATTTTGGAACAGCACTATGTAACAGCTCAACGCCCATAGTGTGTAATGGGTCCGAATTTGGGCTTGCTGGACTGAGACAGTGGGGATTTGAAGAAAGAGTGCTAATTTCACTTTGTACCTGGACCACTGGACAAGGTTCATTCTCGGTTTGATTTATTTAATTTTTGTCTGTTTATTTTGGTGTTGGTTTTGCTCTTTTCTTTTTTTGCAAAGTGGCTGGTGCAGTTCCTGATACATTCTATGTACCCAGTAAATGTTGGCTTCGTTTTGTTTTCTGCCATACGCACTGGGCGTTTTCTTCTGGAATTAAGAAAATAGGGGTCAAGAGAAACCAAGAGCTGAAACGAGAACAGGGTTGTTGACACGGATGTGAGTTCTTGGGAAGGAAGCGGCATAGTGGTACAAGGGAGCAGGCGATTCTGGCCATATCACTCTGATGAGTGATAGGGACAAGAGATCACGTCTCTCAGCCCCATGTCCAGGTAAGCTGGGTAAACCTCCATTTACAACTCAGCAGTGAGATCCTAAGAGGTCAGTGGTTCCCCAGTGTCTCACCAAAGAGGTCAAGATGCTGGACGAAAGGTGGGACGCAGGGTTTGGGGTCAGTAACTGGAATGGAAACATTCCACTTACTTCTATAGCACCTGATGGTGGACCGTGTTAGTTTGCCCTTGTGCATACCAGACGCCCTGGGTCCATTTGATGTATGAGATGATAAGGGAGGCAGTATAACCCTGCATTATGACTGAGAACATGAGCTTTGGAGCTGAAGAGACTGAAATATAAATTTCAGCTCAGCTACTGACCTGCTGTGTGACTTTGGGCTAGTTACTTCACCATTCTGAACCTTTGTTTCCCATCTAGCGCACAGAGATCATAATGTCTACTTCCAGGGTTGTCATAAGGATGAAATTAATATACAATTAATGTAAAGTTACACAAAGGGCCCCCTGAATGTGAGCTTTCATTATAATTTAATGAGGCAATTGGGCAGAGAAGGCTCCTGTGACATTTTCAAGATCATATAACCAGGGAATGCCAAGAGCCTGACTTAGAAATAGCTCCCCTGGTCCTGGAACCATGCCTGTGTGTGTAGACAGGAATTCATTCTTTTCCAGTACAGCCTCTAGCCAAGTGAAGCTGTCCTTATTAAATATAATTCATTATTCCTTATAAAAACTTGACAGTTCTTCCAAACCTAGATCAAATCATTGTTCTGAAGCCATGTGTTCTTCAAGGTGTATTAACTGGGCGTTTTTTGAATTTTCGATAGAAAGGTTTGGGGTTTGGGGGCACCTGGGTGGCTCAGTCAGTGAAGCTTCTGCCTTCGGCTCAGGTCATGATCCCAGGGTTCTGGGATCGAGCCCCGGATCAGGCTAACCTTGCTCGGGGGGGGGGGGAAGTCTGCTTCTCCCTCTGCCCCTCTCCCCTACTTATGCTCTCTCTCTCTCACATAAATAAATAAAATCTCGAAAAAAGGAGGGTTTGGGGATTTCCCTAAGTGGATGTGGGTCACCTCAAGAAGAGGGCTCATTGTGGTCCAGCTTCACCTGGTTCTTTGGAAAGTCTGATGGTTAATGGTTTTTACCTATGAAATAAAAAGCAATGTGCCATCCTCCAGCCCTTCCCTACGTCTGAAGAGTATGTTGCTTTTCTTGCCTGGATCCGGGGGCTGCACACAGAAGAGTGAGACAGGACGAGGCTCTGCTCACCGGTCCTGCCCCACTCCCTGATGCTGTGGGCCCCTGCGCAGACTGGCACCTTGCCCGGCCGTCCACACCCTCTGTGTGTTGTATCTGTTCTAGCTTCAATGCAATGCAGCCTGTTGCCGGAGCTTCCGACTCCAATAATCCCGAGTTTTCTATGAAGATTCTTGATGCCGTCAAAAAAGAGGAGGGTTGTGCAGGCAGGAGACCTCAGGGGTCAGAAGGGTTGGGAGCGGGGTATCACACACCTGTGTCCGGGTCAGCCGAGGCAGGCTCTTCGCCTCTAGTGCCGGCAGAGACCGAGGACGCCACACCTGTCGGTGTATCGTTGACCAGACAGCAGTCCGAAGGGGCGGTGAAGTGACTTGTCTGAGCTCGTACAAGGCAGGGACAAGACGGAACAAGAATGTGTGTCTCCTCTCGGCATCAGATTACTTTTTTAATGCGTGCACAGCTGCTTCAGCCATCCCAACGCTTTGAACAGTTGCCCTCCCTGCGCCCTTTCTCACCCATTTAAAATGAGAGTCTGCGAAGTTCGATGGGCTGAAGCTGGCTTACATCTGGTCTTGGCTCATTTGGGGAAATGTTCGGGATTCACAAAGCAAAACGTGTTTCAGGGGCTTCTGTGGCAGGTGCCCGCCTGCTTGCCCTTCTACCTGGTAGAACGCCAACCCCCCAGAAGCCTGCAGCCGTCGGGGGGCCTCGCATACTTACTGATGACTCTATTGCAGGGGAAGGATGTTTGGAAGGATGTCGGACTTCGGAAGGGATGGGAATCCCAGAGGCTTTGCAAACTAGTGGCAGAACCAGACACTTCCTTCTGGAACCTTTTGCATTTTATGAGTTCAACAGATCATGCTTTTCCCTTGTTCCTCCACTTGTGGCCCCCTTCCCTCGCCCCTGAATTCTTCCCTCTCACTGAATTTCTGGTTCCACACGTGAACTTCAAGGAAAATAGGAAAATGCATTCCATGTGTTTCTGATTGGTTTGCACTTAACTCCCCACAAAATGACTCTGGAAGTCCCACTGTCCCCACCTCCGCCCAACCCCACTGTTTCAACCAGGAGGTTCGATTGTTGCCAAGGCCCTGCTAGAGAAGGGGCGTCAGCTTCCAAGCAGGCTTCGAGGATGGGCAGCACTTTCTCAGCATCTCAGGGCCACGGGACCCTGCTGTCACTGGAGTGGGAATGTGGGTCGCGGGGGGCCTGACCTCTGCTCCTTCCAAGCAGCCCCCCACTGGGGCTCCAAGCATCCAGGAGCCTCCCAGGAGGAACGTGTGTCTTCTTTGTCTGCTTTCCTCCCTCTCCAGCCTCTCCCTCAGTGCTGTACAGCTGTGTTTCTGTGAAAACAAGGGCTCCAGCAAAGAGAAAAACACTGTTTATGAGGCTGCCTAGATTGGGGAGTCATATAATTTCAATAGCCCTGAGATATACACAGCTGACTACTTATGCAAATTTCAGACAACGGGTTTGAACAAAAGGTTGCACAGTAACATAACCTGGAGCTTTTATTACTAATGAGGCACTTATTTCCATTTGAATACAGAAGTGTGTATTTTTTCCCCCTTTTACGGCTTCTCATAATTGTGTCTAATAATATAAAAATAACATCGGGTCGTCATCTGCACGAGGCTTAGACATCAGATGCAGACTCCTGTCATTGCAGTCGCCAGGAGAATGTGACTCCTTGCTGATTGCTCCCTCCCCGGGAAAGTGTGAAGATGCTCTGCCCAGGTGTCTCCTTGGAATGAGAAAAACCATTAACTTTGTTCTCTTCCGAATGCCGCCTGTTCTTTAGGCGTGCTTTAAAAATTCAGAGTAATAAGAAGAAGGAAAGATGGTTAAAAAAAATGGCCACTTTAAAAACTCAGAGTAATAATAAGAAGAAGGAAAGATGGTTTAAAAAAATGGCCACGTTTGGTCTTTATTCTGAATTAGGTAAGGTTTCTTGGCACAGACGAGTGGCAGCGTTCCACCCACCAGTGTGATTTGTGGTTTGGTGTGCTACGAGAGTGAGAACTGAGAAAGGGGGGAGTTTCTTAATGTGATATATATTCCACAGGTGTGCCATCGTGCCACAGTGAGCTTAGTTCAGTGAATAGAATAAATAAGAGAGGCAACTGAACATATAAATGAAAAGATAAATGACTCGAGTAAACCGTAAGAATCCATTAAAACTTCTGAGCTTGCAGTGGCATATATATTCACACACACACACCCACACACACACACACACACAGCACACACACACAGCACAACGTTAGCCATGTGACCTGATGGATACATTAATTCGTTCAGTTGGGATAATCATTTCACGGTACGTACACATATCAAAGCATCCATGGTGCATCTTAAACACGTACCATTTTTATTTTTCAGTTATATCTTAACAAAGTTGGGGGGGAAAGCAAATGAAAGAATCAACCTTCAGACGCCATACTTCTGGGAGGGAGTCAGATCTTAAAGAGGATTTGTCACCAGGTGAGTTAGGCGGTTGGTGGACCCCGGGGGGATGAGCTGACCCCCGTTGAGGGCAACAGCAAGAGGTCTTAGTGGTTGGAAGCAGAGATGCTGGTCGGGGAGCTGGGGCAGGGGGGAGTGAGCAGAAGGGCTGGGATCCAGCGGTGGGTTTGCACACAGTGAAAAAAATGTTCAGGACCCCTCCCTGAAAAAAAAAAGGAGCAGAAGAGCTGAAAATCTCTAGAGCGCTTAACCTGGGGGCTCCTCCCACACCACGTGCCCCTGAAATCCCAGCACTTTAATTGTCTCTGAGCCACCTCCCCGCCAGCCAGAGGAAGGGTCTGATTTAGAGTTTATAAACATTTCAGTACCCTTCACCCTGACCCCGGACCCCACACGCCCAAGACCATTTGCCTAGAAGGAGAGGAGAGAGAGTAGGTGTGTTCTCAGCCTGCTGCTTCTTGACTTAAACACAGGACCATGCTGGTGAAATTGCATGTGCCAACCTGCCTGTCCATGGAGACCCAGACAGATGGTCCAACGTTATTCTGGGTATGTCTGTGAGGGTGTTTCTGGATGGGATTAATATTTAAGTTGGTGGACTTTGAGTAAAGTGGATTGCCAACCCTCATGTGGGTGGGCCGCATCTAATCAGTTAAAGGTCTGGATAGAGCATAAAGGTGAAGTAAAAAAGAATTCTCTCTCTCTCCCCCTCCGTGACTATTTTCAAGCTGAGACATCAGTTTTTTTCCTCTCTTTCGACTCAAACTGAAACACTGGCTCTTCTTGGGTCTCCAGCTTGCCGGCCCCTGGACTGGAGCTTACACCGTCAGCCCCCAGCTCACTGACTGCAGATCTTAGGACTTCTCAGTCTCCATAATTGTGTGAGCCAATTCCTTGTAACACATCTCTTCTGCATATGCAAACATCCTATTGGTTCTGTTTCTCTGGAGAACACTGACCCATTCAGGTGCCCAAAAATTCAGAAAGGAAAATCATGCAATAATTTCCATTCAACAATGGGAACTCATCTGCATTACTTACAGAAAACCAGCCCTTCCCCCCAGCTTTCGGATTAGGTGGTCAGCTCCCATGTAAATAGCAGGAAACAGAACTCCAGAAACCTGATACTGTGGGGAACGATTCAGGGAATATCATTATATTTTCCCTCCACAGAGAAGTCTCTTCTTCCCGCTTTTCACACGGTGTGACTTTTAAGGTACCGAGCATGCAGAATAGTGAGAATCAGAGAATCAAAACAGGCAGCCAGTCTCCCCAAAACGGAGACGCCTGTAAGCAACCCCAGCTGCCAGAGATTGGAACCTCACCCCCAGCACAGGCAGAAGCTCCGTGTGCAGGCGGCAGCCCACGTCAGCACTGGGGCTCACCCCTTCCATCGCTGTGATGGAAAAGACACACATCTGACCAGGCGATGTCTAAGCCGCTGCTGACAGAGACATCAATTAGCTATTGTGGAATGATTTTATTTTTAGTAGAAAGAGAAGAAAGGAAGGAAGGAAGGAAGGAAGGAAGGAAGGAAGGAAGGAAGGAAAGAAGGGAGGGAGAAAGAGAGAGAGGAAGGGAGGGAGGGAAGGAAGGAGGGAAGGAGAGAAGACTGCTTATAAATATAAAGGCATAAACATACAATCTCTCATATATATACTGAAAATGCATTTCTTGCAGATTAACTGAACTGAGAAGTGCTGACCTATCACCCTTAGTCTAACATACACAGACTTCTTGTCTCAAGAGCAGGATCACAAATTACTGGAGAACACTTATTAATTAGTTCCTTAATTACCCTCTCACTCTGATTTTTTGGAAGATTTTATTTATTTATTTATTTATGTATTTGAGAAAGAGAGAGAATGAAAGGGAGAGGGAGAGAGAATCTGAAGCAGGCTCCACACTGAGCACAGAGCCCAACGCCGGGCTCGATCCTACAACCAGGAGATCATGACCTGAGCCGAAACCAAGAGTCGGTCGCTTCACCGACTGAGCCACCAGGTGCCCCCTCAACTCTGATTTTTAAAATCGAATGTAGTAACACCTGTTTGGGAGCCAGAGCGTGTGACGCTGCGTCCGGGAGAGGCGGGCGGCGGGGTGACCTGACTCTCCCTTCCTCGCCCCTTTCATCGTTTTCTAGGCAGAATTGGGATTGCACCTGTTTGTTGTTCTCGCATCTGTCCAGCCACCCTGCTGTAGGCCCAAAGCCCCAGGGGGACACCCTGCTTTGACACCCTGAACCCCCCTTCTAGGGGAGCATGTTTTGCTGTCGTCCTAGGACACTTAGAGACCCCAGCTGTGGCCACGTGCGGTGTCTCCATGGCTCTTAAGTCATTTATGTTTCCCACGACTGTCCTCACACCTGGTTGAGCTCCAGAACGACAGGAAAACAGAGCGCTGGGACTGAAGATGGCCTCCTGTGATGTTCTCTCTAAATCCTGTATTTTTGAGGTAGAGAAACAGACTCACAGAAGCCATGGCATTTTCTCAGACTTCCACAGCCGGTGAGCGGCCAAGTGAAGACCAGAACCGGGGCTGCTGGCTCTCAGCCGGGGGTGTGCCCTCAGATACTGAATACACGTGCTCCCAGGTGCCCAGGGTTCACCCAAGGAAATGGGCTGGCCTGGGGGCTGAGTGCACCGGGCATTAGTGCTGTCGCTGGGGGCTTTGAAAACTCTAGGTAGGAGATTGAAGAGGGTTTGGAAGAGCCCTCTTTACAAGCAAATGAATGCGGGCTCAGTTTTCGGGGCGAGGATGATCACGGGGAAGGTTGGACTTAAATGTCACAAGGGACCCAGTTGTACCTCCTCGCAGGGCTCCAGGCGCTTGGAGTTCAGTCTAGAAAACCCAGAACAATGTGCTGACCCCCAGCCCAAGGCAGGGGGCTCAGCCTCGGTCAGGCGCCTGTGCTCAGCTCACTGCAGTGTTTCCAAGGAGTGGAATGGGCTGAAAAGGAATGAGTTGGTGAGCTTAGGGGAAATTTAATAACCGCCTCTTGTCTCTGCTCTTCTTTTTTTGGGCTTGCATGGACACGTGTGCTGGCCAGGAAACAGAGCTCTCCCCTCCTCATATGACGGGCAGGTGACAAAAGTGACAGCAAGTCGGGGCAAACGGTGCCAGTTGGTGAAATGCTTTGGTGTCCAGAGATTGTTTGTAATGTTTGCTCTGTTCCTTTGAGCTCCGGGTGTTTCAACAAACACTTCTCTCTATGTTAATATTCCTTTAAATTGTTAAGACAATTACACGAAGCAGGCACTGTGCACATTCAAAGAATCTATTTTTCCCTTCTCCGATAGCACAAAATCGAACACATTTGCACACACGCACGCGTGCACACACGCATCTTGTGTTTGGAGTTTTGAGAGAAGTGGGGGGCAGATGGCCTCCATCTGCCCAGCAGACAGGTGACCTGGGAGCACCTCGCTGACTGCCAGCGGCCTCATTTCCTCCTTTTCCTGAGCAAATCTGCACTTACTTGAGGTTGCCTCTGACGGTTGGTTTGGCTTTGTAGGGCCACTCAAGCCCTGAGCTGTTCTTTTCGTTGGTGTTGTTCCATCTCTTTGGTTGTCTACTTGTTCTGTCTTTAAACCAGAGAAGCTATAAAATTCTGTCTGATCGTGGGATGCAGTCTCCCCCAATGGACAGTGTATAGCTCGAATCTAGAACCAGCCCTGGCCTGGATACCCTACGTCTCAGATAGCTCGGAGCTTGCAAGCCTGAAGCGAGCTCCACCCTGCAGGAGGGAGTTAAAAGCCAAGAACGCAGTGTCTGTCTCTCTCTAGCCGTCTGCCTCGCTTTCTCTCCTATTACTGGGAGATGTTACATCTGCTTGCCTTCCAGACTGTGGCAGTCTAGGGAGTTTTCGAGTCCTACGTCTCAGAAACCATCAGCCAGACTGTGAGCTGGTTGTGAAGGTCCTACGTTGCTGCCGGGGGTATCACTGATTTTCCTGACCCTGCGGGGCTGTGCGGGAAGCCCGGGGAAGGGAGGCAGGCGGGCTGTCTATGAGGACGACAAAGTCAGCCTGTCCCACACTGAGTAGAAGAATGAGCGCGGGAAGCCAGACCTTTGCAGACTAGCCACACGCCGTCATCAGCAAGACATCTCATTCCTCTAACCGTTACGGCTCAGTTGATAATACTGGCCGTCCAAAATATACTTCACCGGTTTGTGACCTGATAAATAAGACTCGCCCAAGGGTGAGGAAAACATTAAACAAGAAGAAAAGTCTGTCTTAAAATCACTCAGTGTCCGTGAAGTTAAAATCATTTCCTTAATATGACCTCTGGATTGAAAGTAGCAAGTTACACTAAGGGTATTTATAGCAAAATTGTTATAACTGGCCAAGAACTGAAGGAAAGTGAGTGCCTGTCTGCAGGGAACTTTCTGTATTGTCCCAGAGAGGTCTCTTTATTTCCATTAATGTGCAGAAGCAAGTTCCTGCAGTTACTGAAGATTCCCACCTAGGAACCAGCAAGTGTGTGCCTTTGTCCTTGCTGATGCTGGAGAGTTTTGCTCTGGTTCCCATCCAAGATGTTTTCTTACTGGAGGACAGGTGATACCCTCCCCCCCCCCATAGCTAGTCTAGCCTTGCGAGCAGAAGGAGTCCGTCCAAGTCTGTGCTTCTTGACCGCAATGCCTTGGTTTGCGCCTCCGTCTGCCTCTGGACTGTGAGCGACGTGAAGGCAAGGACCTCGTCTGTCCTGTCCTTATTGTCCCACACGTGGGTGGGCTGACAGCTGAGTGCCCGTGGGGAAGACAGCTGTGGCGACAGGGGCACATTCAGAAGATCAAGTTCAATTCGGTGCACCGCATTCGCGGGCACGGAGGCTCATCTGGGTAGGAGTGCCGTGGGCTGTCGTGGCTCTGAGTCTCGAGCCGAAGGGACCGGCTAGGAGCACGAGTGAGAATCAGCCGCAGACGTGTCAGCTGAGGACCCGAGGGAGGGACCGCTTTCAGAGGAGTGAGGGGAAGGCAGAAACCAAGGTTGGCTCTTGGAGGACCACCCAAGTCTTTCTGCGGTGAAGGATGGATAGAAGGGAGGGAGGGACCCACAGTCACCAGCTGCCCCGGCCATGCAGATAGGGTCTGAATGACACCCCAAAATTGCAGTCATAATCGTGAACATTTATTGAAAACTGACTAGGTGCTATGTATTGCTTCAAGTATTTGATGTCTGTTATTTCAGTTAATCCTGTTGACACTTTACAGGTAAAGAAACGAAGCACAAAGAGTTTAAGTAATGTTCCCAAGATCATAAAGATCCTAAGTGTTCGGCCCCGAGGGCCTTCCACACCCCCCCCCCATAGCCTCCCACCTACTTTCGCTACTGACTTAAATATAATCCGTTCATCACCCCATTTCACTGGATTCACGCAGAAAAAAATCATAGTGTATCCCATTTCACGTTCCAGCTGTGACTTTCTTCAAGCAAATCTAAAATCTGTTAATGCAATTACTGTTTGAATCTAGAATCTAGAATCAAGCAAATCTAAAATCTGTTAATGCAATTACTGTTTGAATCTAGAGGGGAAAGAAATACTCCTATCTATTCACAGGGCAGTTGTTACTTCCTGGTCACCAGAGAGTGACCTTTCTGGTGACAGAAGATCTGCACCCAGTTAAGAGAGATGATTCCTGGAAAGCCCAAGGCCACGAGTAATTGAAACCCTCCAGCCAGAGCACAGGCAGGTCAGAGCGGGGTTTCCTTAGTAAATAAATTAGGCCATGGTAACTTCACGAAAAACCTATTCCCTGTGGTTTCTGTTGCCACTGCTTCCTTTAGAATCTCAATTGTTAGGAGAACATGGGATTTTTCTCAGTCAGGAGCTGTGGTACAATAATATATACATAATAAGATGTGATATATTATAATAAACATATATCATATGCTTATATACAATATATAATAAAATATAATTTATAATATTGTATATACCAATAATATGTAATATGTAACTATAATTTTAAGCAAATATAATTCTAGTAAATATAATACTATGTAACATACATTAATATATACATTATATAGTAAATATTACAGATATATAATATTATAGTATTATAAGTATGTCAAATGTGCAGATACAAATTTTACTTAACTAATTAAAGTAATACAAAAATTTGGTCTCTGTCCCTGGATCCTGCACAGAGGTTCAAACACCCTCATGATTTCCTGATAGGAGTTTCTTTTCATAATGAGCCCCTTCTGACCAGACTGCGCCTCAGTTTCTGCCAACAAGGTGACTCAAGGTGGGTTCCTAGATAGTTTCCAGAGAGGGGCTGGCCATGCCCGGAAGACCAAGCATGTGATGAGAGACTGGAACTCTTAGCCCTACTCCCTGATTTCCAGAAGGGGCAGGAGGGCTGAAGTCAGGTTCAGTCACTAACGGACAATGATTTATTTAATCAATCACGCCTCGGTAAACACACCTTGATAAAAACTCTGGATGATAAGGTTGGGAGAGCTGTCTGGTTGGTAAACATATCCACATACCCGGAGGGTCTTATACCCTGACTTCTTGGGGACAGGAGCACCTGCGTCTCCCCAACACAGAAACACAGCTTTCTCGGGGCGCCTGGGTGGCTCAGTCATTAAGCGGCTGCCTTCACCCCAGGGCGTGATCCCAGGGTCCTGAGATCGAGGCCCACGTTGGGCTCCCCGCTCCACTGGGAGCCTGCTTCTTCCTCTCCCATTCTCCCTGTTTGTGTTCCCTCTCTCGCTGGCTGTCTCTCTCTCTCTCTCTCTCTGTCAAATAAATAAATAAAACCTTAAAAAAAAGAAAGAAAAGAAACACAGCTCTCACCCTGTGTTTCTTCCCTTTGGGCATTCCTGAGTTGCATCTTTCACAATAAAACGGCAATTGTAGGTCTAGCATTTTCAGTGAGTTCTGTGTTTTGTTCTAGCAAATTATCGAATGGGTGAAGGGTGTCGTGGGAACCCCAAACCTGCAGTTGTCCTGGCAGAAGTGTGATAGCTTGGGGATACCCAACCCTCGGTGCTGGCATCTGCAATGGGGACAGTTCTGTGGGACTGAGTCCTCAGGGAGTCTGTACTCTTTCCGCATAGTGTCACGACTGAATTGAATTGTAGGACGCCCGGCTGGTATGGGATAGGTTTTGGATCATAGAAGCTAAAGTGAAATGGAAGGTGAATATATATTGAAACTCAGCTTAGCATCAGGTGAAAGTACAAACATGCATGACAGGTTATTAAATCTATTTTACAGCGTGTTTCCCATTTGTCTGATAGGACCCAACTACTGAAAATAGTGACTTTTCAGAGGCTCCTTCCAAAGGCCTTTGCTAACTTGCCAAGCTAACTTCGACATAGCTTCTCTGGACCCCCTGGGGCATACATGTCTCCTTGCACATACATATCCCATGGAACAGCCTGGTTGACTTATCTGTTAGTATCCCCCACTCGCTGATTCTCACCTGGAGGAAATTTTGCCTCCCAAGATACATCTGGTGATGTCTGGGGCCATCTTTGATTCTCAGGACTGGTTGGAGACGTCGGGGCCTGGGCTGTCGCTGAGCATTCTGCCAGGCCCGGGACAGCCTCCACCACAAAGACTTAGCCCAAAATACCACCGGCGCTGTGGTCCAGAGACTCTGGGTTTCCACTGGACAGGGAGCTGCTTTAGGGGGGAGATCACATCTTACTCATTCCTGCGTCCTTCATAGAGAAACAGCACTTGCTGAACGGCTGAAGAAATGAGACCGGAAGCCAGGACACTTCTGCCTGGCAACTATAAACGGCAGGTTGGTCTATCTCGACATGTGCTCCAGCAAAATTGAGCACTGGCCCAATTAACATTCTAAAACATTTTCGTGAAGTGAGCTAGGTTTTGTGCCTCACGGGACCGTCCCGGGTCGCAGAGAACGGGCACAATGGAGGGTCTGGAGTGGCCCTGAGTAAGGAAGTGTAGCGCTTCAGTGGGAAACTGGGCTTTGGCACCAAATGTGGACTGATTTATTTTCTGGCATTAACAGTATAATCTCGAGTAAGTGGTTCTTTTCTTCCGAGTCTCTGTTTCGTCTTCTAAAAATGGGAATATGAGCTTTACCACGTGGCTGAACCTCGAAGACAGGCTAGGTGAAATAAGCCAGTCTCAGGAAGACAAGTACTGTGGGATTCGACTTACATGAGACACCGAGAGTAGCTACGGTCATAGGCACAGAAAGCAGAATGGTGGATGCCAGGGGCGGGTGTGGGGGGCAGTGATAGTGATGGGGAGGGGGAGCTATCATTGAAGGGGGCAGAGTTTCAGTTCCGGAAGACGCAATGTTCTGAACACAGTGGTGGTGATGGTCACACAACAGTGTGATGGCACTTAATGTCACCGAACTGTACATTTAAAATGGTTAAAATGTTAAATTTTGTGTTATGTATATTTTACCACACTAAAAAAAACACAAAAAACAAAAAACAAGATATGCTCATTTGCAGTAAGGTGGATGGGGCTAGAAGGCATCATGCTAAGTGAAATAAGTCAGAGAAAGACAAATAGCATATGATTTCGCTTATATGTGTAATCTAAAAAAAAAACAAATCCAAAAAAACAAGTCAAAGGAACAAACAAACAAAATCCTCTTAGATATGGAGAACAAACTGATGGTTGCCAGAGGGGAGGTGGGGGGGTGAGCAAAATTGATAAAGAGGATTGAGGGACAAACTTCCAGTTACGAAATAAATAAGTCACGAGATGAAAAGCACAGCACAGGGAATATAGTCAACAAAGTGTAACAAAGCATAGAGGACAAATGAGACATGGATACATAAACATGTAGATTTGATAATGAAAAATGTTTCAGATTCATTCTTCTTGAACTTCTAACCCAGTCTCCAACTCCCCCCAAAAGCTTTCTAGTCCCACCTGATGCCCATGGCATTTTGTTCCAAGATGAGCCCTAAAACAGGCTAAAACCACTATGTAACTAGGAGTAAAAGTATCGCTAGTCTGCAAATGACCCTTACTGATCTGCTGCCCCAAAGGTTTCTCCAGGGAAAAGCTCAATCAACCTCTTTTTCTCTTGGGCACTGGTGATACATGACATTGGGCAAAAGGCAAGAGCAAATAGTTATTGATTAATAAATCATTAAAATTTGCAGACAATCCCGTATAATAGGAGTGAACGTTAATTAAGGTTTATGGGGTGCCAGACTCTGCTCTGCGTAATATCTCATTTAATAACTATGATAGCTGCACCTGGAGGGAACGTGCCTCAGGACATGCCAGGGACGGAGGGAGTGGGGCAAGAATCTGAACTCGGGCTCCTCTACGCTCTGCTGCCCCCCAGTTTCTGAAGACATTCATTTTCTGTCTGGAACAATGTCTGTCTACCCTGCAGATTATCCGCTCTGTGAGGGTACTTAGTCAGTTCTCCAGTATCTGTTGAGTTGGCAAACATTGTTCCTGCACTCGTGCCTACGGGCTAGTGTTTGGGTTTAACCCAGTTAAGTGACAGAACTTGGAACAGGGTCTTCACCACTGAACGGGCACTCATCAGTGCCTTGAAGTCTAACCCAGCTCTCGAGGCTTCGTCTCCTCTCCACACCGTGTTCTCCCTGCTCTTTCCACTGCTTCCCCACCTTAGAAGTCTGTCGACATTTGGAAGAAGGAGCACCAGCCATCCTTCTGGCTCAGTGGCAAGGAAGTTTCCTCTGGGCATCACCCATCTCCCGTGCTCACCCCAAACTCGGGACTGCGCTGGGTGCTGCCTGGTTCCTCCTGCCTGCCCCGCCACGTGTGTGCAGATAAAACCCAAAGCTCTTTCTCTCCCAACATGGGGAGGCATGAATTCAGTTTGGATAATGAGAAGGCCTGCCTTCTAGTTTTATCTGCCAATGCTGATGATTGATACAAACTTGGGGCAGATTCTCTTCCCATTGGTGTCCCCAGCACCCTCTCTGAAAATCAGAATTTTAGCATAAACTGCCATTAATCCAGAACCTAACCAACCAGAAAATTCATTACTAAAATGCTTCTTAACATCAGGAGTTGGGAAGAGCCATCAGCCGTAGGAAGACAGAAGCTCAGGTCAAGCGTGTTTGGTTGCTAAGAAATATTACCATTTCCCATTTTCCTGTTTTTTTTATTTTATTTAACTTATTTATTTGACAGAGAGAGAGACAGCCAGCGAGAGAGGGAACACAAGCAGGGGGAGTGGGAGAGGAAGAAGCAGGCTCCCAGCGGAGGGAGCCCGATGTGGGGCTCGATCCCAGGACCCCGGGATCACGCCCTGAGCCAGAGGCAGATGCTTAAGGACTGAGCCACCCAGGCGCCCCTTCCTGTTTTGTTTTTTTAAACAAAGCAAATTCCCCTCATTCCAGGGGAGGCAGGAGGATGATGTGAAAAGAACACGGTGAACATGGAACAAGCCTACGATGAAGGCAATTGCACACGGGCAAGAAGAGAGAACGTCAGGGAAGGTAGGCATACAGAAGCACACGGAAGCAACGGAGGGGGAATGAAGGAAGCGGACACAGGGAGCACGGTCAGTAGTCTCACTGTGCAAAAGGTACATCAAATACAAAGCAAGGATTTCAAGGGGTGTGTAATGGGAAGGCCAGAAGAGAAGCTTTTGGGAGTAGCCCGGGCTCTCATAGAGTGCTTGTATTCCGTGTATGTTCTAGTGAGGCTTGGAATTGGAGATGCTGGTGGCAGGCTATGCCGATGCCCCAGGGATGCTGCCTGACGCCAGGGTCACCCAAGAATGCTCTTCAGGCTGAGCTCTCATTTCCAGGGGCTCCTTGGAAAGTGCACTGGGCTCGAGGTTGGAGCTCTGAGCCTCCATCTCGTGCTAGCTTCGGATTCTGTGTCTTTGTCTTTAAAATAGATATAATGAGACTTACTTTGTTGTTAGGAAAGTCAAATGAAGCAAAACATATGAAAATATATAACATCATAGGTGGCCCATAGGGAGCTCAGAAAATGTCAGCTGCATCAAGCTCACAGTTTGCATTGCTTAAATTAACGGCGTTCAATACACATGGCTTTCAGCGAACAATCCGAGTGTCTCCGGTCTCCGACACAAGCAATAGATTTATGTTAGGGAATGCAGCTGACTGGCTGGCCTTGTGTACCTTCTGAACGATGAGACTTAAAAACTGGATGCAAGATCCATGCGGTGAAAAAATATTTAGACTTGAAAGTGTGGAAGAAGTTTGTGATTTTTTTTTCAATTCACATGCAAAACATGGTCTAGCTCCAAAATAATTTCCTACGCAGGTAATAGTAGGACGCTTTGGCTCTGCTTCCTGAAATCCAGCCGTCAAAATTTCATATGGGTGCAATGCCTGTTCTTACTTCCCAGGCTCAATAAAATCAAACTGCTGGGGGATTAAAAGCAAGACAGCACAGGAACTGGTGTGGGACACATTAGCTGGTTGCTTACAAAAGCCAAGCTAACTGTACGTAGGCAAAGGCATTATTTTTTTCTGACTTGTCTCATAATGTATTTGTAGTTCCGGTGACTTCCAGGGGAATTACAAGTTTAAAGCCTGGGTATACCTGAAGGAGAATGCTATGGAGAGAGCTCATGAGAAAGGAGGATTAGTATCTAAAAATACTGTTTCCATCTCTCTACTTGCCATTAATATACATCATTGATTCAATCTCTGTGCCCAGATGTTACCCAAAATGTAAGATTGATGATTATAGAAAAATGGCACAGGGAAAGTGATCAATCGTAAGATTTGCAATCTTGGTTTGACACAGAATAGGTCATTTAGAAATGTTGTTGAGCCTGGAATTCTGTTAGAAGGAAAACAAAACTATTTGGTGTTCCTTTGCAGAAATGAAATCTAAGAAAGAATGTGAAGACTTTCACTATTCATCAGGTGTCTAAAATGAATTCAGTTAATGCAGTAATCAGTTTCAAGGGATGGACTTTTAAAATATAGCGAGTTGTGGAGGAATTTTTGTTTGTTTTAAGCAATCAGCACAATCACGACCACAAGCCAATTTCGTATGGTAATGTTTCCGGGGTTTTTTTCTGTTTTTCTTTTCTTTTNTTCCGGGGTTTTTTTTTTTTTTTTTTTTTTTTTTTTTTTTTTTTTTTTTTTTTGCATGACATGAAGCAAAGGAAGAGTGGTGGGTCTATGCATTTTGTCCAGTTCTATTAAATAACTAGAAAATAGCTCACCAGTTACTCCCAGCTGGGAGCTAACATTAATATAATTTCCAGCCTGCTCTTTCAAAATTCAATGCTGAATATAAACTTACATGCTTGAATATTTCCCACATGTAAGATACGTTTCTTTGAAAATGTGGTATGGCATGGACTTCACTAAATCGTGCCACGTAATTTCAGAGGGGATTAAGAATTAAGTTCTCTTTTTTTTTTTTTCATTTATTCGACAGAGATAGAGACAGCCAGAGAGAGGGAACACAAGCAGAGGGAGTGGGAGAGGAAGAAGCAGGCTCATAGCAGAAGAGCCTGATGTGGGGCTCGATCCCACAATGCTGGGATCCCGCCCTGAGCCGAAGGCAGACGCTTAATGACTGAGCCACCCAGGCGCCCCGAGAATTAAGTTCTCTTTAAATGTTGTTGAGTTTTGTGTATTTAAGATAGTTCCTTATTCTCCTGAGTCAAAAATGTGCTACCATTAGAAGTAGAAATTCATAATAGGGAAGTTTTTAAAAATCCTTTTGATTATTTATATTACTCGTTGCTACACAACAGGGAAATTGACACTGAACTTATAAAAGCTCTAGAATTATTACATTTTCCAACTGTAAGAGGCTCAATTTTTTGAGCTTATAGCACTAGAATATTTAAGGATCACTTTTCGGTTTAGAACCTGAGTTATTGGGGCGCCTGGGTGGCACAGCGGTTAAGCGTCTCTCTTCGGCTCAGGGCATGATCCTGGCGTTATGGGATCGAGCCCCACATCAGGCTCCTCTGCTATGAGCCTGCTTCTTCCTCTCCCACTCCCCCTGCTTATGTTCCCTCTCTTGCTGGCTGTCTCTATCTCTGTCAAATAAATAAATAAAAATCTTTTTTAAAAAAAAAGAACCTGAGTTATTGTCCTCTGTTTATATTGGATTATTTTGTATTTGTTTTTATGTGGCTTTTAAGAATTTCTAAGTAATATTTGTACACAAATCATATATTTTTTTTTCTTGTTATTACTTCATGGTGTCTTTCTTATCCCCCACTCCTGACCCCTATGTCCCCTTGTCTGGACACTGGTTCTAAGGGGCACAGGTGTCCTGCTTTATATCCACATTATCCTTGAAAGAATAGGTAAGAAATGGGAGAAGTTGTGTCCTCCATGGGGTAAGGTTACTGTTAACGTCCCCTTGTCTGGACACTGGTTCTAAGGAGCACAGGTGTCCTGCTTTATATCCACATTATCCTTGAAAGAATAGGTAAGAAATGGGAGAAGTTGTGTCCTCCATGGGGTAAGGTTTCTGTTAACTTAGTAAACAATGGAAACTGTCTTAGTTCAGGCTGCAAAGAGACATGTGCCTTAAACTACACACCTCTATTTCTCCAAGTTCTGGATGTTGTAGGTCCAGGATCGGAGTGCTGGCAGATTCTGTTCGGGCTGGGCATCCCCTTCCTGATTTGCAGACACCCACCTTCTCTCTGTGGCCTCACGTGGCCAAGAGGGAGCTCTCACTCTTTCTCTCTCTCTCGCTTTCTTCTTGTAAAGCCACTGATGCCATCACAAGGGCCCCACATGTCCTAATGACCAAATCTAACCCTCACCACCTCCCGGAGGCCCCTCCCCAAATACCATCACATGGGGTAAGGGCTTCAGGATATGAGTTTGGGAGGGGATGTGATTCAGTCCAAAGCCAAAACCAAAGCAAGAGGAGACAAAGGAAACCATGGCAAGACCCAACCTGAAAAAAAAAAATTGATTGTAGAGCATGGGTTTGAATTAATTCCAGAGACGAAATGTCAAAGTACCTACAGAAGTTTCTTGCACATTCCACGTCACGTTCGTAAAGCTGTGTCATTCCAGCGGACCGGGTTGCAGCCCCTACACATGATTTAGGATTCTCCACACAGGTCATCTGCAAGCAGGCACTCGGGGCCTTTGAGCACTGATCTGCTACCGGACCTAGTCCTACCTGTGGTTTTCTTTATGTGAGTTTTGGATTGCTGGCCTCAGCGTCATCGTGATGGAATGCATACGATTTGCTACATCCGAGCAGCAAGTGGGAGCTGGGGTAGGGTCGGGCCAAGCATCTCCGATGCTCTTCACTGCCCCCCCATAAGAGGGAACTCACCTCCCTTCATCCTGGCTCAGACCCACCACCCTCGTGTATGATGGGAAGTCGTTAGTTCCACTGGGGCTGAGAGCAGGCACAGTGAGAAGGCAGGGATGTGGGTTAGCACCCAGGGGATTCTCACTTTGCTGAAATAAGAGGAGGGGAAGTATTTTTGAGACCAATGTAGCCCTATTTCAGGCACCTATTCTGCAAGCAGCTGAGGTTAAAAAAAAAGAGAGATGGATTTTTTAAGATTGACCAAAGATACAAAGGGATTACTCAATTTGAAAGTCAAATGTCTGATCTGGTTAGAGGAAATGAAAAATGGAAAAAAAAGATATAATTAGAAATAATGTTAACAGCCAGGAAAGGAAGGAGGGAGACGAGGAGGAGGGGAGAGAGAGAGCGAGAGTACCTGAAAGTCAATCGGATTTCTAAGTACTTTGGTCATTTCCCTGACAATTGCTAAGGATTGATTACATGCATGACATAATCAATACGGGATTTAGAAATCTTGCAGGGGGTGCCTGGGTGGCATAGCGGTTGGGCGTCTGCCCTCAGCTCAGGGCGTGATCCCGGCGTTATGGGATCGAGCCCCACATCGGACTCTTCTGCTATGAGCCTGCTTCTTTCTCTCCCACTCCCCCTGCTTGTGTTCCCTCTCTCTCTGGCTGTCTCTATCTCTGTCGAATAAATAAAATCTTTAAAAAAAAAAAAAAAGAAATCTTGCAGAAAAATTAAACCAAAAAAAATCTACCTGATCCCTCCTGTTGCTTGAAGCCCTGTCAGTCTGTGCCTTTCCCCAGGGCTTTATGTCCTCTTCCTGACAGATCTCCCCAGGCCCCCAGCCTGCCCCTCCCCCAGAGCTCTGCCGGACTCCGGGAGCTGGATCAAGATGCTGACTTCAGCACTGCAAAGCACAGCAGCCGGACTCCGAGCATAAGGGCCTGATTTGCTGACAGTTTTATAAGCCTCAGTAAATGCCAATTGCTCCCTCCTCCTGCCTTTGTGGGGCTCGCATCCCAGTGGCTGGAAGGCTGGAAAGCGGCCGCTCTGCCGTCCCTGTCTGAGGCTCCGTGTAAGAGCTGCACAAACTGCAGCCCAGCTCCGGGGGCAGCTGGCGCTCGCTTCTCGATCGGGGCTGCATGGACATGGACAGGGAGGGGACGGACACGGTGTGTGGAGGCTCTGGCTCTCCCACTCGGCCCGGAAGGTTGCTCACTGCCCTCCTACAAGCCTGGAGAAGCTTAGGAAAGGTGTGCTGCCCACCTAAAAGGCTGGGGGACACGCCCCCGTTCTACGAACACCTTTTTTTCTTTGAAACATCACGAACGCCAAGAAATGGATTGCCCGTCATGTGATAATGGAACACAGACGAAGTGAGGACATGCTGCAGGATCTTGGAGCAGCAGAAATAATCTCTGCCTCTGCTCCCACTCCTGTCAGAATAAACACACACCTAGACACAAGTGGCACGCATCTGCACACACACACACACACACACACACACCACTCTCTCCGGCTGAGAATGTTCAGTGCTCAAGAAGTTGATTCTGGGAACCCCTGAGTGGCTCAGTCGGTGAAGCATCTGCCTTCAGCTCAGGTCATGATCCTGGGGTCCTGGGATCGAGCCCCAAATCAGGCTCGCTGCTCCTCGGGGAGCCTGCTTCTCTCTCTTCCTCTGCCTGCCGCTCCCCATGCTTGTGTGCACTCCCTCTCTCTCTCAAATACGAAAATAAAATCTTTTAAAAAAAGAAGAAGAAGCTAATTCTGCTAAACAGACACATCCCTGTAGCTTCCCCGCTGTTTAACTTGTAAAACCTTAACACCGCAGAGCCGATCAGTGGGCACGGATCGGCCCTCCGGTGTGCTGGCAGCCAGCACAGAGGCCCTCCCGCCCACCAGGCCTTGAGTAGGCAGGGGGCCACTGCGATGACAGGTAACACAGTGTAACTGGCACCAGGCATGACACTAAGCATTCTACTAGCATTATCTCACGCATTCAGCACACAGAAATGCAAAAACATCGTATGGGTTGGAATTTCTATTTTCCTATCTTTTATTAAAAACACTGTGGCTTAGGCAGTTTAAAGAATGGCCAAAGCTCAGGGCAGAAGTTGTTTTGAGCACGTATCATAGAATTCAAATATATGTTGTATTTGCCACAAAGGCACAGAAGAGCAAAACCCCGAAACATAATGGTTTAAAACAGTGATTTCTTCTCAGGAATGTGCAGGTTGGCAGGAGGTCAGCGGGCGGGGAATGAGCACGGTTAGAGTTGGCTCTGCTCTGTGTGACCCTCATCCTTTCTCTGGGACCCGTGAACCGGCCAGAGCAGCATCTTCCGATTATGACAGCCAATCAGTCCGTGTCCAAACCCGCACGTGGAAATGTACAAGCCCTTGGTCTAGCCTTGAACTGGCACGCCCAACACTGGCTTCCCATTCTACTGGGCCAAGAAGGACACGTGGCCAGACCAAGACCCGAGGACTGGGAAAACACATGTCACCTCTTTTAGGGGAGGAACTGTGAAGTCATTTAGGCAGAGTGTCCATAGGGAAGGGTGGAGAATTGAGGCCAGCACACAGCCTACTGCCTCCACGTTCTTGACCTCCACACTGTCTCCCTAGAACTATCCTGGTAAGGTTGACCGTTCTGGGAGTTTGAGAAATTCATCCTATTGTATATTATTTCATGTCGGGAGATAAAATATCTTCTGGTTAAGAATACTGTTTTGGCATGGACATCAGAAGTTTCTCTTCTAAATTCCAGCTGTTGCCCACTAACTAGGGGACCTTGACCAATTAATTTAAAGTCTCAAAGCCTCATTTTCCTAGTAAATAATAAAGGCCATGTGCTCAACTTGATGAGGTCAATATTTCCTGCCATTTTAGAATTTACAACTCAGCAGGAAGTCAATGCCTTCAATACTCTTCGGCAAGTATCCATGATACGGAGATCAAATGGGATAACTTTCGTCTAGAAGGACAAGGTAACGACGAGCTCCTACATGCAAAAGACCTCTCTCTTTCCCTGCAAGATACAGATAAGAAGGCAGAGGGGCTGCTCCCTCTTCTGACTCCAGAGCGTCTGCAGATGAAGTTTGCTTCCCCCCCGCACTGCCCCCAGACTCCCATTTAAAGTGCTCTCAATGTTGTAACCAAATATACTGCCATCCAACATTTCTTTAAGTGTCCCTTGACTCGGGAGTTCAAATGTGTGTGCAGAGTGAACTGCTGTGTGACCTCATTTGGCATCCAATATTTTAAGAGATGTGTGTGTGGCTGTGTCGGAAACAGGTTTTTTGTCTCTGTGAGCTGTTCTGAATGGGATGTTCAAAATACATGCATCTCCTTGCCTCAGTCTTTAAATCCTTCTATTTCTAGCTCATGTAAACCCATTTAGAAAAGTGATGTTTCAGGGGTGCCTGGGTAGCGCAGTCGTTGGGCGTCTGCCTTCGGCTCAGGGCGTGATCCCGGCGTTTTGGGATCGAGTCCCACATCGGGCTCCTCCTCTGTGAGCCTGCTTCTTCGTCTCCCACTCCCCCTGCTGTGTTCCCTCTCTCACTGGCTGTCTCTCTGTCACTTAAATAAATTAAAAAAAAAAAATCTAAAAAAAAGAAAAGTGATGTTTCTGTCTGTTACCAAAGGACCATTCTAGGTCGATGATGTTTCAGTGCGGAGCGAAATGCTCCATCACTGCCCTGGCAGGAGGCTCGCCGTCTTGCCGGCAGAAGTGTCAGAGTTTGGGGCAGTCTAGGTTAACCAGACAGCAATAAAGCAAAGGCAAAGCAGTGCAGTGAGGAGCCAGAGGTCTCCATCTCCTTTCTTGACTTCTTCAATGACATCTGAGAAAGAAAAGAAGTTTCCCTGATGTATGGAACAAATGTGACCTTCCGTGGGATCCTCAGTGCTATCACAAGCTGGCCTGAGGCTTCCAGCTGAGCGTGTGCTCTCCCGTGGGACACAAATAATCTCAGAGCGTCCTCCCGGCCCAGGTCACCCAGGATGCCAAAACCCTCCAATCTTGCTAAATAAGTCCCTCCTACATCTTTACCAATTCTTGCTTGATACTGGCTCTAGTGTGCCCTCCCTCTGCATGAGAGTTATCGAGATACCCTCTTACAGAATTGTTCCCGCTTTTTGACAATACCCAGTTACTTAGAGCAAACCTCTGTTTCCTTAGACCTTCCCCCAACTCACCAAACCAAAGCCCAAATCCAGTAACAGTTTCTTTCCCACAGCGTCTTACATGGAGACACCCCCAGTTGCCCGTGCTATATCTTCTCTCTCACTGCAAGAGTAATAAATCCACCTAGTTTAACCACAGACGTGTTCCTCGTGGCCTTTGCCTGCAGGACACGGACATGTCTTCAGTGTGGAGTTGAGTTCTAAGATCTTGGTTTTGGTGACTTACTTCTTGCTTCTGACTACTGAACCCTTTCTTTGTCCAGAACCCCTGGGTATCTGAGGCCACCCGCACAATCAGAATCCCCGAGAAACTCCTCTCTGTGTTCTGTTCATTGTGGCATCCTGTTCACCGGTAGCAAGCGCGGTGTCCCAAACCACCAGTCAGACATCCCAACCAGTGAACAAATACTGAGTATCCACAGGCCAAGCTCTGGGCTGAAGCTTGCCAGGGGATTAGCTTTGCCCTGACATTATTTTAACTATCCACCGCCTACTTCATATGGTGTGGAGACAGCATGCTTCCCTGCGCCCTCTGGAAGCTTCCATCTGTGGGGAATAGAAGACAGGCACATTCGAACAAACCCTAACCAGCAACGCCATCCATCAACTCTTTCTTCTCAGGAATCGGCAGGATGCGTTAACAAAAGGGTAATGATTTATTAATGGTTACTTGAAACCTGGGGTTTCCTCACATAATTTCAAAACACACAGGGCCATTTATTTTAAGTGGTTTCCAGACTTTGATAGATTGAATATTCTTTTGTGTGGGCAAAGGCATTAATGCAGTAACGCTAACCAGAGTAGCTATAGAAACTATACTATCCCCGCACAGCCTTGGAAATCTCTGGACAATCATTCACATGAAGGAAACATCAAGGCAATAGAAAAACCATCTGGTTTCTATAGCCAGCACACTTGAACAGCTTGTAAAGGAAAAAAATTAAACCTCACAACAAGAATCTGGCAGATGATAAGCACAAGATATTTACGTTTATCAGCCAGTTGCTACGGACCAGGACCAATACACGAAGAAAAAGAACTGTCAGGATCCAGCACCTCTGGCTGCAATGAAAAGATGAGCAGAAGAAACTTGAAATGGAAACTGATTATAGTTATACTGCTCCAAACACGACTCGCAGGAAAGCTATTTATTTTCTTTACAGATGATGGGAAATCCAAACAGAATAAAATTATACAGGATGTTCCAAAGCAAAGCATTTCTTTGGGTGTTTCCAGTTCACATAGAAGCAGAATGTAACCTTAGCCCATGAGGAGAGTCTGTTCAGCTGCGATGTCAAAGGTAATTTTGCAGATTTGAAGGTAATGAGCAATCCAAGGATGATTTCACCCCAAGCCTGTCAGTGGAATATGTGAAATTTCCGAGTAAACCTCAGCTCATCAGCACAGATAAGGTCCTCCCTAAATATTTCTGCTTGCTTTGTCTCTCGGGCTCACTGCTTGTGAGCCCTGGGCACTCTGGAACTCATAGTTTGACTTGGACAGACAACAGCATCCTGATTTGAAGCGCGCTCAAGGCCATCTGAAACGGAGCGGCTTTGCATGGGTGTGCCAGACAGCTGGTCACCCGCGTTATTGGACTCCTCTGAAAACCCAGCTGAACCTCGCCGGGGCTCGGCCGGCCTTCGCTCATGCCTTTCCACACAGCCCAGTGGTTTCTCCTGCAGCAGCAAATCTGAAGAGTGGGCAACGTAACAGCAATAATACTTTTTTACTAAGTAGGGCGTTTCCATTTCTCGAAGGCTCCCTAGGGCCATTTAATGTATATTCACACGCATGTGTGTGTGCATATAACTGTCTCACCAAAAAGACAACGTCCTTTAAATGTATCAAGTAGAAAAAGAGAGCGTGACTCCTCCCTTCCCTTTGCCTCCTAATCCCATCCCCCGAGGTAACCCAGGTAACCACTGTTACTAGTTTCCTATGACTCTTTCTATGCCCATCAAGCCCTTACTTTAAAAAAAACAAAAGTTGCATCATATTTCCCATCACTTCCTGCCACTCTCTACCTTACTTTATGACTATTACAGATGACGTTCTAACTCGTCCCTTGCAGACGTGCCTTCTGCTTATTAAAACCTGCAGTTCTCTTTGCACGAAGATGGTCTCCTTCATCCACGCACTGCCCTTATTCCTTCCAATGGCAGACAGCATTGCAATAAACATCTTTGAGTGGGGGGAAAATTACAATGCCTTAGCTGTTTAGCTAAATGTGGGTGGTTTCATGTGTCCGAGGCTCTTGACTTCTCCCAAGCGTCACCCACATGAACACCCCCGAGCTAGCGAGCTGAGGTTGGCAACAGGTTTTTAAAGAGATGGCACCTAGTTTGCAATGCAAGAATTACAGATATTTTAAAGAACTCCTTCCTGTTGTTGACCCCTACTTTTAATTGAACATTGAACCCCACTATTTCTTGCTTTTAAACGTTTCCCAAGTGAATCCACTCTATTTCTGTCTCTCCTGCCATCCCAGTCAGCTCCCATCTCTCATCTGTGTCCCTGGAACATCGAAGTTGGCCTCTCTACGCCTCTCTTACCTCTCCTGGATCTGACAACCTGGCAATCTCTATAATACTCCATTCACATAACAGTGCTCCCCCACGGAGCCCCTTCCCAGCCATCCCACTGCCTCAGGATCAAGTAAACGCTTCTCAATGTGGCTTTCACAGTCTCTTGTTTTCTGCTTCGACCTGGTATTTTGCCTTTTCCCACCTCATAGCCCATAGTCCAGGCAGGCACTGGAACAACGTTTGGTTCCTCAAAAGTACCCCCTTCTCTCTTCCGTCAGGTCTCCTCATCTGCCACGCTCTGAGCCCGGAGCAATCTTGCTCTCCCTTCACCCTCCCCACCAAGCCCCTGTGACTCTAGCTGGACGTGGACCAGGCAGGGTCACCAGGAAACTCAGGGAGCTTAAACTTTTGGGCCTCATGGACTCCAGTCACTTTCAAAGTCCTGTACCTAGTTGCATTATTTTTTAAAGATTTTATTGATTTATTTGAGAAAGAGAGCGAGAGCACAAGAGCGAGCACAAGAGAAAGCATAAGGGCGGGAGCAGCAGAGGGAGAGGCAGAAACAGTTTCCCCAGTGAGCAGGGAGCCTGATGCGGGACTCGATGCCAGGATCCCGGGATCATGACCTGAGCCGAAGGCAGAGGCTTCACTGACTGAGCCACCCAGGCGCCCCTGTGTACCTCATTTTAAATTAACAATTTTTTTAGTCTTTTTCTTAAAGGGAACTCACCAAACTCTTATCAACGCCGGGCCCCACAAACCTGGCGTCTCCCTTGTTGGCTTTGCCACGTTATGCCTACTCTGCGGTTTTGTGGCCCTCCTGGGCCCTTCTCTACCCTAATACTTCTGTGGTCTTCAAGCAATTCCAGAACCACCTCTTCTACAGACCAGCACGTTGAGAATTTCCCCAGGCGGGTCTCGTTTTGTTCCTTCCTTCTTCCTCCTTCCACACTCTCGTAACCTCTGTTTATCCCTCTGCTCGGGACCTGCTCATCCGCGCTGTTTCTAACACTTGCTAATTCAGTATTCCTGGCAGAGCTCAGGCACATCCTGTGGACTGGTTCTTCCAACTCATTGATAAAGATTTTTAATAAACTCAGTCCTCGCAGAACCCCTGGGATCGTCTTCTAAACACCTTCCAGCAGCTCGATCTGCTGCATTCGTACATCAGTGCCACTGCCTTTGGTTTACGGCTTTGGAGCCAGTTTCCAATCTGCGTTGGAATTCTCCGATTCCAGCCAATTTGAGCTTGTTTTGCAAGTAAAATTTCATGAGACATTTTTATCAAGTGCTTTAGTAAAGTCAAAATAAGTAACATCTGCTGTGTTGCTCTTAACCGTTTACTGGGGGTGATGTGTGTGTGTGTGTGTGTGTGTGTGTGTGTGTGTGTGTATGCGTGTGTGTGCGTGCACGCATTTCTTTTCCAGAAGCAAGCTATTAAGTTTGTCTGGCAGTATTTGTCCCTAAGAAACCCAGGCTGTTATTGGTCCTGGATTTCGTTGTTCTTCTCTGGTTTGATGCTAGTTAGTTTCCATCCATTAGGATTTTCCCTTCTCTTAATATTTGTCTTATACTGTAAACAATTATTTTAGCTGATCAATGAAGCTGAGCTTGTAGGACTGTAGGTCCCAAGGTCACCTCTCCCTTATCGGAGGACCTCAGGGGCTCCCTCTCTGCTCCCAGCTGATTCTAATTAAAGTGAGCTCCGTTGCACAGGCTGCACCCGGCTCCGGGTGCTGGCACGGATCTCGCTCTTGCACAAGATGACTTGGTGCGTGGAAAACAGATTCTCATTTCCTCCACTTTCCCGCAGCTTGCTGCTGGCCTCCCTAAGATGAATCTACATGTTTTCCATGCCACTCAGGACCTCCTCGGCCCATCTCTCTTCCAATCCCGTGTGCCTCTATTTTCTAGAACGGGACTGGTCCCCACCTGACAAAGACTCTCTCCCTAAGTGAACTTTAATCAGACCCCCCCCATTGGCTCTTTTCCCAAATAGGCATCACCCTTGCCCAATTTTAGCACCCACCCTGCTGAGTCCGTTTAGAGAGAATCCTGACTTTCCGTAGCTGACCCCTCACGGTGTTGGACCAAATTCTCGATCAGATGTCTGATGACCCTGAGCGGCTGTTAGGGAGAAACCTGGTGTCCCTTCAGCCCGAACCCCACCTTTCCCTGAGGTCTCCCTGCTCCCCCGCCCCATGGAAAGACACATGGAGGCGGAGTTCATTTCCCTCACAGCCCCCAGGCTCTCGAGGTCCTGCCACTTGAGGATTCAGGGGTATCTTGGGGTGGGGGGGGTGGGGGTGGCAAGCAGGCGGGAGCAGGGAAAGAGAACCGAGGCGGAACAGAATATTTGAAACTTGAGACAATGTATACTAGCAGCGATCCGTGGAAGAAAGAGGAAGAATAAAAGGAAAAACAGAGGCTGCATTAATGGCGAGCGCGTACAGCTCAGGAGCTTTAGAGAAAGGATGATTTTTGCTAAGAAAGGTCTGTGAGGGCGGCGGGAAGTCTCTGACCTGAAAGAGGGAGGCACTCTGAATAGTTTTGGTCAAGTTTCTTTCTCCCCACGGATCCCACCCTCTGAGCCCACAGGGGACAGGAAGCACCCCACTGATCCCTTCCTCTGGGAGCTTGGGGAGGGAGCTGCTGCCCCGGGGGGTGACGCAGAGGAAGTAAGGGGGTCACGGAGGCAGTTTGGGTTCTGCTATGTTTCCATTCCTAGAGCCACAAGGCTCATTTCCTGAGCCCTTTCTGATGCGGCGTTGAGGACTTCCTGTCCCTTACGAACATGTCGAACATGTCAGGAAACCAAGCTTGCCCCTCCAGGAAATCGGGCCATTCTTAGGTTCTGATCTGTTCTCTAAAACCACAGGAGAGGCCGTCCTCACCCACACCAGCGGTTTCTGACGGACGGTTGTCAGTATGAAGAACAGCCCTGACCTTATTCTGTGAGCGTCTAAGGAAGAAAATTCATAACGCATTTGACGGTTGGCTAGTGGCCCTTCCACTCCGTTTTTCTGGTTAAATGTGAAAAGGAGCATCGTGAAATTCTATGTGGGACTGTAACTAATAATATGAGGGTCATTAAAAGATTATTACTGCTTTATGCTCGAGACTCCCCACAGCCACCCTAATACCATCCACTGGCATGTTCAGCACCAACGTACCAAGCTGGGGAGCTTTTCCTCCAGCTTCGCACTAGGCCGTGGGAAAGCTCCCTTCAGTCTGTTCAGCCTCGAGTTTACCTCTCCACTGTCGTTGTGCCACCCCATCTTGCCTTCCTTTCTGGACCTCTGCAAACACCATGCCTGCCATCATCACCTTCCCGATGAGAAAGTAAAAATTAGTCCCCACTGAGAAAGTCAAAACCTGCCTGGCCATTCATGAGGCCAGAATCACAGAGCCAGCTGCAAAGTTAACAGGAAACAGTATTCCTCCCGAGGACACATTGCAACTCTAACAGGTCATAACAACTCCCTCTTTGAGTGACTGCTTTTTGACTCGCTAAGACACTTTGTTCTCTAAAATCAGAGACTGGAAGAGCTTTTGCTGTTTGACACTGTTATCAGTACGAGCGAAACCTCCCCCTTTGGCCTGGAAGACCTAGTTGCTTTTTGACACAGAGAAGCAGTCCCGATTTACAAACCAGGTGCAGAACTTCAGATAAGGGCACAACATTCCATATCTATCTTAACTTTATTGTTTCCAGGGAAACACTTTTCAGTCCAGACCCGATATTGACCTGTACACTACGCTACTTTGCTTTGAGGTAATCAAAACATTGCTTCATTCAAATTTCATCTGAACTCCATGGCTGCCCCTTTTTTTCTTGTTTGCTTGGTGAGACACTCTCCAGAATGCCTCCTCCTCGTTGCATTGAATCAATAAACTGGAATGTAGCAGTTTGTTTCTGGTGGTCTTAAGATCATCGGGCTAGGACACCGAGCACCTAATGTTTATTCTGACACAAACAGAACGAATTTCCCCAAAGGTTGGCAGAATAGTGACAAGGTTCAGCCCTTACACTTACGTGTGATTCCAAGTACTTAGAAGCTAGAACTTCTTCCTTTATTAGGGATATTCATACATGAAATAGGCTATTTAAATTATACAAATCTGGTACTCAAGGAGTCAAGATCCGTCAATGCTTTCGAAGTTGCAAATAATTACCCTAGACCAGGGATCACTTTTTTTTTTTCTGTAAAAGAGCAATAGTAAATATCTGAGGCTCGATCACTTGTGGTTAACTCTGCTGTGTAGCACAAAAGCAGCCATAGACAATGGGTAAGAGGAATGAGTGTGACTGTGTTCCAATAAAACTTTATTTACCAAGACAAGCGGTGGGCCAGATTGGGCTCAAGGGCTGTAGCTTTCTGACGCTGTCTCTGACCATGTTGATAAAATAGAATCACAGTTTGTGAGTTTGCTAATTGTCTTCCCCATTGAGAAGATAATTGTCAAATATTACGTGAATGCCTGAAGAAGGTAGATTGAAATTTGAAGAACTTTGGGAGTCCCCAGAAAAGGAGGTCTTCCTATAGTTGTGAGGAAGGACCATGAGAATTAACAAATAATTGCCACCTACGCTGTGCTTTGTACTTTATGTAAAATAACAAATCCTCGTCGTGCTACCAGGTGGATATTTAAATCCCCATTTTATATGTAAGAGAGTCTGATCCAGAGTCATTAGGAAGCTAAATTCCTAAAGTCATTAAACTTTAAGGGTGTTAAATGGTGGCACCAAAATGCAAAACCAAGTCCATCTTGCTCCAAAGCTGGCGTTCTCAAATATACCCTGCAAGAATTGAAGCAAGTCAACTCTCCTTTGCCCATCTATGTCTTCTTTCTCATCATTTTTAATAGGGCCAGGACATTGTATTCTCCTGTGTGTGTTTAATCAGAGACTTCTCTGGTGACTTAGTAAAAGAAAAGTTTTATGATGGTGAGCCACCAACTTCTTCCTGAGAGAGCCTCCTGCCAACATTTTTCCAAGAACCAATGAGAAAGAACTAGAACCACTGAAGACAAAACTCAGAAAAAGTTGTGAAGCTCTGTCAGCTAAGATAGCCAGTGGGAGATAAGCAACAATGGCCCCAGCTAATCAACAGGGCACACAGGTAGGAGAGATCTCACAAGCTGGTCCATGATGGCAGGGATTCTGGTGCTAAAGGTGTTGGGCTTACTACCTCCAAAGCCCTGGAGCTGTGTCCCACCCCCAAATTCGAATGCTGAAACCCTAACCCCCTCTGTGATGGCACTTGAATAGGAAGCCTTTGGGAGATAAATAGGCTTAGATGACAGTAGGGTTCCCATGATGGGACAAGGGTCCTTATAGGAGGAGACACAGGAGAGCTTGCTATACTGCTCGGTCTGCACGCACGGCCATGTGACGACGCCGTGAGAAGGTGACTGTCTGCAACCCAAGCACAGAACTCTAACCAGACACAGACCCTGCTGGCACCTCCATCTTGGACTTCCATTTCCAGAACCATGAGAAATAAGTCTCTTTGCTTAAACCGCCCGGTCCGTGGTTGTTGCAGCAGCCCACGTGGACCAAGACACACTTCCAGGAAAAAACACATATACACAAAAATCTTTGAAACACCTTGATCTCTTCAGAAAGTTCCATTTGAAAAAAACTGTATGGTATCTAAAGAAACCACACTCGATTCACCTTTGAGACCTGAACAAAAATAAACTATATAGGCAGAGCATGGAGTTTGCCCTTCACGTCCTCAGACGATAAAATCTGAATCAATTTCTAGACTTGAACTGGGGTATCGTTGCCTTGCACGTAGCAGCAAACCTCAGTGGCCTGTCTTCACAAACGGCGTGGCTGACAAACACGCCCACTTTAGGAAATGCTGAAAAGCTAGCTTCCTTAAAGTATACAGTGGTGGTAATCACCACCCTGTCATGATGCATCTCATGCTGGTTTACATTCTTTGGGGCGGTGGGAGGGAGAGGGGACAGCTGACGGGGAGGGTAACTGAGTTACAGATTGTGGTTCCTGAAACCCCAGAAAGATCCACAGTGGGGTGCAAATCACAGCGTGCAGCTAAGATAGGCTGTCTGTGGATTAAGCAAGCCTTCTCATGGCCAGTTTTAAAAGTTATTTTTTGGCTCATCCGTATCTCCCTCAGCCACTCCATCTATACGGACGAGCTGGTCCTGCAGAAAGCCAAGCAAGACCAGTTGCCAAAGGAGTCCCAGGCGTCAACCACAATTAAAACACTCATATCTGGGGGCGCCTGGGTGGCAGTGGTTAAGCATCTGCCTTCGGCTCAGGGCGTGATCCCGGCGTTATGGGATCGAGCCCACATCAGGCTCTTCCGCTATGAGCCTTGCTTCTTCCTCTCCCACTCCCCCTGCTTGTGTTCCCTCTCTAGCTGGCTGTCTCTATCTCTGTCGAATAAATAAATTTAAAAAAACTTTAAAAAACAAAAACAAACAAACAAAAAACACTCATATCTGTGCAATGCATCTGCTTTTGGTTCCCAGATAAGTCAGTGAATTTTCTGGAGAAGTTCTAACAGAACAACATCTTGGTAAATGACCACTCTGTTCAAAAAATAGACTAGAGCCACTTTTTCACCTCTGATGTGCTAGAAACAGCTTTCAGACTTACCCTGGGGGCGGGGGTAGGAGAGGCAGGTGGGGCAGGAGAAGTTCCTGTCTTTGCTTTGATACTACAGTTCAGGCATCACATAAGCCATCGGAGAGCCAGGGATCCAGGACACCCATCTTGTAGGAAAAGAAACTCCAGACCAAAGCTTCGGTCCTAGCTGTGTCATTCACTAACTCGTTAAGCATGGGTGGATTGCTAAGCCTGAGCTGGACCTGGATTTTCACACAGGAAGACGAGGACCATGGGATCTACCACCAGGGCTGTGGTAAGAACAGCGTGCTGTGGGAACACAGCTAAGGGATTACTACATCTTTCCTCTTTCCGATCAAAATGGCGGTAAAGAGGGCCACGGGAGTGGGTTCCAGGCATTTGTCATGGGAGCCTCTCAATTCACAAACTTCATTTCATGGGCCAGCCCTTTAAAAGCATACAGTAGGGGCACAGATGGTTGAGTGTCTGATTCTTGGTTTCGGGTCAGGTCATGATCTCATGGTTTGTGAGATCGAGGCCCGCGTTGGCTCTGCACTCAGTGGGGAGCCTGGTTGGGGATTCTCTCCCTCTACCCCTCCCCGCCAAATAAATAAATAAATAAATAAATAAATAAATCTTAATTTAAAAAAAGAAGCCCCCAGTAATTCAGAGAGGGTAATGTCTGGAAAAGGTGGTTATAGAGAAGGCCCTTGGCCCACATGCCTACCTTCCTGGAGAAACTTGGAACGCTGGTGGCATTCCATGATTGAAGTCTGGATTCCCAGCAGCTGTCTCTCTGACATTCGGCAATGTGTGCAGAAACATACGGAGCCAAAGTCTTGGGTTTGAGTCTCTGCTATGCCAGCCTCAACTCAGGTAATTTTGGAAAGTTACTTAATTTCTTTGCTCTCCATTTTACCTAACTGGTAAGATATGAGTTGGTATGATAGTGATTTTTATGTGCCAGCTTGGCCAGTCCAAGTTATTCAGTAATGTGCTCAAACATTCTGGGTGTTTAGTGAAGGTGGTTATGAGTAAGATTTACACTTATGATGGACTTTGAGTAAAACAGATTGCCCTCCATAATGTGAGTGGGCCTTGTCCGATCAGTTGAAGGCTTGACTAGAACAAAACACTGACCTCCTCTAAGCAAGAGGGGATTCTCCAGCACACAACCTTCAGACTTCATCTACAAAATCAGCTCTTCCTGGTTCTATCTAGCAGATGGCCTTTGGACTCAAACTGCAACTCTTTCCTGAGTCTCTAACTTGCCAGCTTCCTTCATCAGATTTTGGACTATATATGATGAGGGAACAGAAGGCTAGTTGAGGACAGACAGAAGCTGAGACCCCACAACCCCCAACATGGGATATATGTGACATTCCTCAGGCATTCCTGACTGCCTTAAAGGAAAAACAAATAGTTAACTTATAGAGAATACAATCCTGCAAGGCCTGAGTCTCCCTCAGTTTACAAAAGTCTTAGCAATTTACAAGAACAAAGCATTTCTGTCAGTAACCTAGCTTCCAGAAAGGAATGTAGATACAATTAAATGCCCTTATAATTTGCAACCCATTGACAGATGTTTGAAGCAGGCAAAGTGTAATGTTCCTCCAGGAAACTGCAACATCGTGCTTTCAATGCCTTGCTAGAGGGAAAAACAACCTTAACTTGACAATGGCAAGGCCTCCGGTATCATGTGAGTCTTCTTCAATATATGAAAGTATTTTCTCAACCTCCCTTTTCCTTACCTCCCCCAACCCCATAGTGTATAACCAGCCACCCCTCACAACCCTGGGCCAGCAGCTCTTTCTGCCCCTGGGTCCTGTCCCCGTGCCTTAATAAACCACCACTTCGCACCAAAGACATCTCAAGAATTCTTTCTTGGTCTTCGGCTCCAGACTTCACCCCAGTGAACCTCATTATATTATTCCAAAAACCTCATTATACACACACACACACACACACACACACACACACACACACACACTATTGGTTCTGTTTCTCTAGAAAACCCTGACCAATACAGATGGTAATACCTATCTTGCAATGTTGTTTTGAGGGTAAAAGGAAGTACTTGGTAACACCAAGCACTTGGGAAATATTCTACTTTCGTTATCATAAGGAAGGTGAAAGAGGGAGGGCAAATTTCCTGCCAGAGCTTCTACTCTGGCAAAAAATGATGCCAGACGTCTTAACTGTTTTTGTGTGTCAAGGGGATGGCATTACAGAGCCAAAGATCCTCTTATAATAAGACCCAGTGGGCTAAACCTCCATCCCAGTTGGAACAAAGTTGTTGCTTGTATTTTCTTGATGTATCCAATTCATTCAAAGCCTGGGGGAGGGGGACAACTCGAAGAGCTTGCTCCCTGTCCTGCACACCAAATTTAGGGCGAGGCATAGAGATCGCCACTTCTCTTGTTCTGCAAATGTAGACTCGTAAATGTGTGATCACGTGGAATCAGGATAGCCGCCCTCCTCGAGACTGTGTGTTAGAATATAGGAAGAGGAGGACACGCGTGCTTGCAAATGGTAATACAGGTGGGACACTTGACACAAGGATTTGCACTAGATTCGGAACACATTCCCGCAGAAACCCCTTTTTGTGTCCTCCAGGCACACCTTAGAAACATGGTCTTCTCTCTACTAACCTTCTCGGGAGGGGTAGCAAAGAACCACTGGAGATGAAATAAAAAGTTGAGGTCCGCGATTAATGAACATCTTCAGGGTGGAAGGAAACTCCGAAGCTCCTGTAATTAAAAAGCCAGCCTTGGAGGGTGGGGGGTGGGGGTGGGGAACCACACTTGAGCTATTAGGAGGAACAGCGAGAAGCCTGCAGGGAAATGAGACAAGAGCAGAATTCAGCTCTCCGGGCTCTCAGCCCTTCATTGTGACCATGGAATTGAATTTCCCCTTCAACCACAGAAAAAAACATAATTGGATTTCTCGAAGTCTTAAGAAGGTGTAACTTGCAATTCAAAAGAATCGGTGTATTTAATTTTCTTTCTCATCTGACCCAGGGGGATGAAAATGAACTAAATGGTCCTGGAACAACAAGGCTGGAGCAGGCCCTGACGTTCCCTGGGCACCTTCCTTCCTCCCGCCCCCGCCCCACCCTGGACCGCGTTGCTGCCACAGAGAAAGGGACAGGAGAGCCTGCGGAGCCCCGCTGAATACAAAACCCAAGCCTCCTCTCCACCTCCCCTCCCATAATTAATCTTTCTGTGCTTTCCACAGGAACCACACTCTGCAGTGTTCAGCGTTTCCACGGGATCTCCCCTTTCCTTATCACCATCGCTGTCTTTGTTTTGGGAAAAGAAGGAAAAAACATCCATGCATGGCTCACAGAGCCTGCACGTGAGGGCGGCTACGTGTGGAACACACCCACCCCACCACATGTAAAATTCATGTGGCTCTCTCCGTCTGCCAATCCCAACATCCTTTCTATCCCTACAGAGCTCGGGACCTGCGAAAGCCAACCTGCATTCTCTCTAAGATGATAGTCCCACAATTTTTACTGATTAATAACTCAGATCCCTCTCTAACGAGTGCAGTACTCTTGTAAAGACACCAAAAAACCCACCGCGCGCAAGTAGATATCCCATTTCGGTGCCGAAAGAAACCAGGATTTCTGAACTCCCTTACCGGGCACTGATGCGGTTGCCATGGAAACCGTAACATGAAGCCAGGCAGTTACTTACTTCCGCATTACATAATATTATCTAATGCTTAGTTACTCCAGAACAAACGTGTTTATTCAGTAGCTTTTTGTCCATGTAATCAACCATATCCGCTTTGATTTGATTAAATAAGGAGCCACTGCATAAAATCGTCTATCGCAATGCTCCCGGCCCCCGTTACTCATCCAGAAAATGACATGCTCTGTATTTGCCATAAAGTCTGAACGCGTGAAGTTGTGGGAGAGACTCTGGTGCTGGTCACACAATGTGCGGTTATGGATTAAAGTCATTGAGATTAAAAGGACATGAAGTTAGAAACTAGAGCCGAAGTATTGAACATGAAATTGCAATCGTTTTGAAGACTTTTTTATTATTATTATTTTAATCAAAAGGGGAGGAAACAGCACAGAGTCTCTGGAAGTCTGTATGTGAAGTCCTTCAAAGAAAAAAAAATTGCTATTGAAACTCTTATTCCGGTTAGGAACGTTGTTCCCCACATCGGTAGTGGGTTTTCAGGAGTACTCTCCATTTACGAGTTATTTGTGGGACCATAACAGATGACCATTCTCAATGACCTTGGGGCTCCTTGCTTTTTTAATGATGGCATTAGACAGTCCCTTATACCTCTTCTGACTTGTTTTAACACACAGTTTTCGGTTATTTCTCAGTGAGTGGCAATACTGGATAGAAAAACCAGACATAAATAATGCTTATTGAGACCAAGTTCTTGAAGGAGCAGTGAAACTTGCTCTTGCCCATAGGTCATTCTACTGTCTATTCATAGCAAGATCTGGAGGAATTTATTACTGCCCCCCTTTCCCTCTTTCTCCTCCCTTCCTCCCTCCCTCTTTCTCTGCCTCCTTCCCTCCCTTCTTCCTTTTCTCCCTTCCTTCCTTCTTTCCTCCCTCCCTCCCTCCCTTCCTTCCTCCCCCCTTCCCTTCCTTTCTTTCTTTCTTTCTCTCATCTTTTTTTAAATACTTACTGTTTTAAACAGATGTTAACAGTATTTATTGGAAATGAATCCCCAGGCTGGCATTTTAAAAACATTTTATTGGGTGGCTCAGTCGTTAAGGGTCTGCCTTCAGCTCAGGGCGCGATCCCAGGGTCCTGGAATGGAGCCCCACATCAGGATCCTCAGCTGGGAGCCTGCTTCTTCCTCTCCCACTCTCCCTGCCTGTGTTCCCTCTCTCACTGGCTGGCTCTCTCTCTGTCAAATAAATAAATAAAATCTTTAAAAATTAAAAATTAAAAAAATTTTACTAAATATTTATACAATTTTATAACCTATTTTTGAGTTTCTGATATGTCTTCTCCTTAAGCATATTCTTACTAGAGACATAATGATAATGTGCATACTTATTTTAGGGGAAAAAATAAGCCAAAAGTTCATTAAAACCACTTAAAACTCCCACCACCCAAAAAGAAAGATTTGTGCCATTTTTATGCAAATAGAAATAGCATGTAATTAGAGTCTCTGCAGGAATGGCCTTTCTTCTGATTTGGTCCATAACTTCTTTCTTCTTGTATTTTCTTGTGCCTGTTGATACTGTCATGTTCTGCACTGTCCTGGCGTTTTAGTTCAGGGTCTTAATTTGTTTTGCATGGAATCCTCAGTCTTTTCATCTGCAAAAAGTCAATGTTGACTTTTCTTGCTACTCTAGAAGCTTCGGTTCCCTGCAATGTTCCCCCTTTCTCTCTCCTCCTTTTGCTATTTCTAACAGCTCTGAACTGGCCAGCACATGGCTGTTTTCATGCAGCTTCCTTTGTCTATGATAGTCTCCCTCCCTTCTGTTTCTAATCCTCACCCTCTGGGCATCACACCCGCCTACCCCACTGGCCCCTTTACCATAAGACTCTTTTCAGCCATCAAATCCTGGATGGAGCCGCCAGTTCACAGCACTCAACCCCACCCACCCACCAGTGAATTTTCCCCTCCTTGCCTCAAACTCTGCACCCTAACCTGAGAATACTTTATATGGAATATGGAAAAAATTAAAATATTAATTTCTCAGTTGTCGCTCGGTCTCTCTCCATTTATTTATTAAACAAATATTTATGGAGCTCTCCTCTATGTCAATCCAGGACAGTGGGTCAACAGAGGTGAATAAGACCAACAGGGTCTGGTCCCTAATAGAAATTTACCCCCTGCGTCTTGAATTTTGTAGCAAAGTGTCTGACCCATAGTTGACACTTAATATGCGCTTGTTCCATTGGTTTTGAAAACTGCCACCTTTCTTACATGTGTTACCTGAATTTTAGAATAGAAAAATACAAATTAACAGAAAAAAAAAGATTTATCTGTACTCTCACTTAGCTATGAATTAAGTCACAATTTTAGGTACATATCTTCCAAACAAAATTTTCTTAGATATAACGCAAATCTTCTTTTAAAAGGGCGTCCTAGGGCACGTGTTTTTGCCCTTGAACATCCCACAGGCATGACCACCAGCATTCAGATGGCTTCTTGTCATGGGGGCGTGAATGTTTTCTGAACGAGGGGACCCTCGAATGGACGAGGTGATTCTCTAAACATTCTTGCATTGGGTTTGGCTCTATATTTTTTTATAACTTCACTACAGTGGAGACTGTGCTGACTTATCCACTCACCCGGAAACAAGAGCAAGAAAAGACAGAGGAACTCGGTTGCCTGAAGACAAAGGGCTCAATTTCAAGAAAACAGACCAGGATTCATCATTGTCTGTGGTTTCTAATCTGAAAGTTCCCATCAGTATCCCTGAGTTCTGGTGGATCACATGAAGCTTTATATTTAGGTCTCTGATTTTGTACTCCAGAGATTTGCATACAAACAGATCTCAGAATGTAATGTTAGGGGTTAAACTACCTTGCCCTTCAAATGTTGGCCCTGCAGTGGGGAAATTGTGGACAATGAAATCCCTCTTTTGAGTCTCAGTTTCCTCTTCTGCAAAATGAGAGCAATAATGGAAGATTGATCTAAGTGCAAGCATATAGAAAACCCTCCGGCCAGTGTATGGCACACAGAATGCATTTATTTTTAAGATTTTAAAAATTTGCTTATTTGACAGAAGGAGAGTGCGCACATGTGGGGGAGTGGCAGAGGGAGAGGGAGAGGCAGGCTTCCCGCTGAGCAGGGAGCCCAACATGGGGCTTGATCCTAGAACCCCAGGATCATGACCTGAGCCAAAGCGGACACTTAGTGGACTGAGCCCCTCAGGCGCCCCACATAGAAAGCATTTAACAGACATGAATGTTATAACTTCTCTCTCTCCACACACATACACACATGCACCCACTCACAACTCAAACACACAAAGATCACAGACCTCCGTCTTTGGGAGAAGTTCTAAGTCTTTTCTCCTTAAAGTAATGCAATATTAATTGCATTTCTAGTTCGTACGCCCCCATCTTCTAATAAAGTGTTTTCCTTTGGCTTGATATCTCATCAGTGTCTTCTTTTTGATTCTGTAATTTACTTGTCTTGTAATATAAGTGATTTCCGCCCCTTGAAGCCTCAGTATTCGCTGCCCTTAGAATTTTCATAATCTCCACTTAGGCATTGTTCAGTCATACAATCACGGAGAGAAAACTTTGGCCCCTTGTAGTTCCGAAGGATTCCACTTTGATACATCTAGGATAAATATTCTATGGGGAGTTGAATTGAAACCATTGCACAAAATGGAATTTCAGGTGGAGAATTGCAAAGTAAGACTGTCCAAGTAGTGGGCACTGTCTCCGTTACCTTGGTTCCCTTTGATTGTTCAGAATTTTGCAATTCGGTTCAGTCAGAAAACATGTTATGCTCATGGAGACCACCTTACTTGATATCCCCAAGTCACAGGCTGGAAGGATCTAGCCCTCATATGCTCCAATAGGAAACCCCAAAATTAGATAAGAAACAAAGCTCACCCTTCAAAATGTGGGGGTTCTGAGTTCAAAGAGCCTCAAGCAACCAATCCACATGGATCAAACGGAAAAGATGATGAAGAATGTGAAAGCCAGAGCAGGGGGGACTTACCATTTAAATTCTCTCTTTATCTTCCCCTGGCTCTACTTGCTACAATGCCAGTAGCCTCTTTACGAGTTCCATTAAAGAAAGGCTGTGTGTTTATTTTGCTATTAGCAAATCAGGAAGCCTTGTTGAAATGTTTGCTGTAGCTTAATACTATGCTTGGTGGATAAGGTTAATTCAGCCCAGCACGCTTTCTTTTGTGGTGATAACAGTGGAATTGAATATGCGTGTATGTGTGTAAATTTTATGACAGAAGCCTCCTTTTCTGCAACTGGCTGCCTCAATTTCTCTACATATTTGCTGAATGTTTCCATAAGCCTGCTTCTAAGGTAAACGGTTCATAAGATTTTACGGCCCACCGGTATTTACTTATTTTCGAAACCACTCCTTTGGTACGCATACAGTTTGGCTTGACTTTTTATCATTTGAGTCCACATCTAGTCTGGGAAGGAATTAGCACGTACCGTCCCCACTTTACAGACAAGGTAGCCAGAAGCTTGGACAACTGAACTCACTCCCAAATCCAGAAATGAGTAAATCAGTGATACTTGGCTTTTTAATGAAAGCTATAGACTCTGACCCCAGGAAAATGTGAGACACATAAACTTTACATCTTCCTTCTGGAATTGTAGCCTCCCCCCTAGCCCATTCATGGAAGCCTTTAAAAATCTGAATTCAGGGGCACCTGGGTGGCGCAGTCATTAAGCGTCTGCCTTTGGCTCAAGGCATGATCCCAGCGTTAGGGGATCGAGCCCCACATCAGGCTCCTCCGCTAGGAGCCTGCTTCTTCTTCTCCCACTCCCCCTGCTTGTGTTCCCTCTCTCGCTGGCTGTCTCTATCTCTGTCAAATAAATAAATAAAATCTTTAAAAAAAAAAAAGAATCTAAATTCATGTCCACATGGTCCATGCCTGTCTACAGCCTTTTTTAAAATGATATTCTCACTCAGCTCTTTTTTAGTTTCCAGGCTGAAACATAACTTTTGGTCTGCCTCACTCATAGGACAATTCCTTCACCCCTGAATCGTTCTCGATCTTCTCTGGAGCTGATGGGCAGCAATAGGCACAGAAAATACCATGAAGATTTATTGAAAGGATGCCCAGAGTTCCCCTGGTGATTCCAGACAGTGGAACACCGAAGCTACATCTTCTGAGCATGAGAAATTCATTTAACCTTTGGATATTTCTTCTCGGACCCATTCACATTTTGTGTGACAGCTGTCCTATTAGCTGACCTGTCTTTGGTATACTTAACAGGCCTCTTATTTGAATGCAGATGTTAAAACTCTAAATAAACTATTAACTGATTAAATTTAAGAGTATATTAAGGAGCAGGGCGCCTGGGTGACGCAGTCGTTAAGCGTCTGCCTTTGGCTCAGGGCGTGATCCCAGAGTTCTGGGATCGAGCCCCACATCAGGTTCTCCGCTGGGAGCCTGCTTCTTCCTCTCCCACTCCCCCTGCTTGTGTTCCCTCTCTCGCTGGCTGTCTCTCTGTGTCAGATAAATAAATAAAATCTTTTAAAAAAGAAAAAAAGAGTATATTAAGGAGTGACCAAGTCATTCTTCTTTGTGACCAAGTTGGGCTTACTCTAAGAATGTGAGCCCTGTACAATAACAATAATGTAATTAACTCAAAATAATGAATTAAAAGAGGACATTCACATGATCCTTTCAAGCTGTGCTGAAAAGCGTTTGATAAAATTCAGTGCCCATCCATGATGAAAATGCTCAGTAAGGTAGGAATGAGAGCAACATGCTAGGAATACATATTCCCATTGAAATTTGAAAAGATAAGATATCTGCTTGCCAGAACGATTGCTATCGGCATTGCACCACAAGTCTTAGCCAATGCAATGGGCATGATTAAGTAGAAAGCCTAAATATGATAAAAGAAGAGACTGACTAGCCTTTGCTTTCGCTTACTATCAAGTTCTCTACCCTGAAAAATGCATTGACCTTTCCACCCTCCCATTTTCAGCTGGTCTTGTGGGATGAGTGCTAATATTGGCCTCCTCGTCCAAGGTCGAAGAGCTAGGAGGATATGAGCTATGCTGCAACCTTTGTCCATCTGACTCCCAAGTCATAGGCTGCATCACCATCCCATTCCCTCCTTGCACTGTTGGAAAATGAACAACTTCCCCCCAAAATTAATCAGGGTTATCAAAAGCAGGCACCAAAGTCTCCTAACCACTTCTCCTGTGTCTCCTCCTCCGAAAGAAAGAAAGAAAGAGAGAGAGAGAAAGAAAGAAGAAAGAAAGAAAGAAGAAAGAAGAAAAGAAAGAAAGAAAGAAAGAAAGAAAGAAAGAAGGAAGGAAGGAAAGAAAGAAAGAAAAAAGAAAAAGAAAAAGAAAGAAAGAAAGAAAGAAAGAAAGAAAGAAAGAAAGAAAGAAAAAAGAAAAAAAAAGAAGAAGAAGAAGAAAGGGAAAAAAAAGAAAAGTCTGGGGAATTTCTTTAAAAATCAGAGCTCTTGTCCTAATTAAAAAAAACAGGGGTGACTGGGTGGCTCAGTCGGTTAAGCATCTGCCTTCAGCTCAGGTCATGATCTCAGGGTCCTGGGATCGAGCCCCATGTCCCCATGTTGGGCTCCTTGCTCAGTGGGGAGCCTGCTTCTCCCTCTGTTTGTATTCTCCCTCTCTCTCTAATAAATAAATAAAATCTTTTAAAAATTTTTAAAAAACAACCTTCATTAAAATAAAGGGCTAAAACAACAGGAAAAAGCCAATTAGCAGCAGCCCATGCCCATTGGAATGATTACTCGTGGAACTCAAGCCAAGGATGTGCTTTTATTTTTCTTCCTAAGACCTCACGGGTCAGTGGAAGGCTCATTTTTCTAAAATAAAATAAACGGGATTTACGTGCCATCTCTCAGAGGCTAATGGCAAGCCTAACAAGGGCGCTATCCCGAAGCATGTCACATAAACAAATGCGAAGAGAGTTTCTGCAGGAACGGCAGGCGCGCCCCCGCCCAGCCACCTTTGCTTCTGTCCTACTCATCAGCATTTCTTCTCGAGCTCTTAATCGAAATTATGTCAGAGGAAGAGAAGAAAAAACATAAACATTTTGTCTGCTACATCATAATTTTTCAAAATATAGTTGGCTTCGCTGTCCCGAGCTAATTAAGCTGCACTCCATTTAAAGCACTGTTGAATTTTTCCCTTTGCGTGCAGTCCATTTACGTACGTATCCTTTTCTTCTACTGGTAGAAATCAGTGTGTAGGTTAGCGTCTCTTGCTAGGTCTTCAGAAAAGAAACTGCATCGTCAAGATCTGGTATCTATAAACTCAGCTTCAAAACAGTCAGAGAACTCCAGAGCTGTATTTCAGGGGGAAAAATATATTTTCTGCAATATATTGAACTACTGAGTGAATCCTATCGGAACGTCATGATTATTATGTGGCAAAGACCTCTGAGTTCAGCCTGGTTCTTTATGGTGTGGTTCATGAATATTAACCGCCATAGATAGCCCTTAGATGTACTACGGACATACAGATTTTTCTATTCAGTTTAAAATACACGGTTTTAATTTTACACTAGACTATCACGTTGAAGAAAATCATGTCTAAATACACTATAATAAAGTCACCCCAGCAAAAGGGGTGCCATGCATTCTTCTAAGAATTTAACTGGATGAACAAAGATGGAATCATCCAAGTTGTGCATTCTATCAGAATACCTACAAAGATGCCATTTTATAGTTAGAATTTTCTCCCCACTGTTTCCACTAAGTTTCAAAAGGAAATCACAGAAGAAGAAAAGCATAGGTGCTTGTTGCTAAGTCATGGTTCAGATTATTTGGGGCCATTGTCCTTGAAGAATCCCAGACTGTGGAAGATAAGTATATCCCATCTAAGAACAGAATGGAGCCTCTGGGAGTGATTGTCTTCTCCTGGGGTGCCCATGAATGGCTGTACAGGTTATGCACTGCACAACTCTGGAGGGCACCATTCACACTGTGGTTACATTGTCACCTATGTGAATGGCATTTCCTAGAATTATGCAGTACACAGCCTGGAAGGATGAACAGATTATAATCCCCTTTAGTCATGGTGTTGACATGTCCTGAAAATTTCAGAACAGGGACTGCAGAAACAGAGTTGATATGGAAAGGACAAATTTGGTGTGTCAGAGATGGATGGAAAAGAATGAGGATTAAAGGGTTTTCACCAAAACACGATGAGTCTGAAACCCTGTTCCAAACCCATTAGGAGACGAACCAAGAGAGAAATAGAATCAGATTCCAGAGTTGAAGTGCACATGAACTCAAAACAAGCCAGCTGTTACTCAGGGATACAGATTTTCCTGGTCCTAAGATCTGAGAGAAATTTCTCTCTAGGTGTTCAGAAAGAAATGGTTGAATGCTAACAAACTCAGAGGAGGACACATTTGAAGGCAAAGCAAACCATCGCCCAAATTGAAGAAGTGGAGCAAGTCAGTGTTCCTGAGAACCCCTTTCTTACCCTCATCCAGAATTGGCCCGCTTCGCACTGACGTTTGTCTCTCTTCCTTAGAAGGGAGTTTGGAAGGGGAGGACAGAAGGAGGCAGTCACTGAGGTCTATCTCTATCTCTATCTCTATCCTGACCTGCCCTCCCTTCTCATGATGACATTTAATCCACCCAAGACATCATTTTCTGGAAGCCCACCCCCAGCAGCCTCTGCTCTTAGGGATCGTCCAGGCTCCTCAGTGGAGTCCTACTGATCCTATGAAGAGCTAAGGACATCGGCATTTTGAGGCTCCTCGTACACGACCCACGCCTCCCATCCACCGACCTTACAAGGACCCGGACTGCTTAGGTTCCGTGTTTTGTGAATTCAATCACTTGTGCCATGAGCCCATTCAAGGAAAAGGCACAGTGCAGAAAAGTCCAGGACTGATCAATAAATATAGACTCAGGAGTTTGTTGAAATAGGCTCATTTTTATCCCTTTGCTCTCGCGGAGCCCCTGTGCTTGCGGAGAAATGCTGGGATCAGCAGAAAGAGCCATTCCCAGGAGATCCTATAATTTCTACACAGGATGAGAAGACTAATGACTTGAAACCACTCTGTCTCTAAAATATAGATATTCAGAGAGAGACCTAAAGCAGTGTTGGTTGTTGAAATGTATTTCGCAAGCTAAAAAGGCAAGTGTACAACTCCCAGCTTTGCTTTTCCCATGACAACGCTTCCAATTGCTCTCCACTTTTCCTCATCAGAGCTTTGCTCTAAGTCTGGGTTGCCCTATATGAACATAGGGGTGGGAGGTAGGAAGCCTCCGTATCGTTCCCGTACATCTGCAGTGTAACCTCATTAAACAGGACTTCCTAATTTGAAGTCAGTGATCATTAAGACAGGGGATCACTGAGGTTTTCCTTGGCACTAGTCAGGATAAAATGGTTTGCTAAGCAAATTAATAGTGTCAATGAGATTCCGAGGGAAATGTTTGCCTACTTTAGAAAACAAACTGTTGTTAAGTACATTAGAACCTCAAGCGATCAATTAGGTGCATGCCAGACAGGCTTGGATGGATGGTATGCCACCAGCACAGGCCAACGTCGAAGCCTCCCCAGCTCTACTGCATACTAGCTGGGTGACCTTGGGCAGGTTAGCTCATCTCGGCAGGCCCTGCTGCCCTCCTTAAAAACCAAGATGAAAACATCCTAAACGAGCTGATGTATCCACAGCACGGGACCACTGTGAAGTGTTGCTATCTGACGGTTGTCTTCTCTCTTCCCTTTTTCCAAAATGGTACCTCTAACCAGGAGAGAGAGGCCCATCCCACCATCCCAAGGTAAGGGCCTCCACTTTGAGAGTCATGAATGCTATTTCTTTTCAAATGTTCTGATTCACAGAGTGGCCTTTCAGCTGGATTTCCAAGATGCCATTGCGCTTTCAAAAAGAAATGAGACTATCTAAAAATATCACAAGATTGCGTTTTGTCCTCCTAAAATGAGTTGCCCGTGAGCATTTCTATAATGGGTCTCAATAGCTTTTAAAAAATAACTAAGCTGATTTTCCCTGGTGGAAATACTGTTCCAAATCTGTATCTCTTAACAAATGTCCCAGAAAAATTACCCTCATACACAAAGGGTAATCTCCGCGTATAACATCTACGCATGTCGCTGACCTCGAGCAGAATGAAAGGACTCTAGAGCGGGGTGTGGCGTAGACGGCAAGGAGGCATGTGCAGGGCTCTAGATACTGTTTACTGAGCTGTGAAGAACCGACTTAACCATGCCCTAGAGGCCTTGCCTCAGACGCCGCATTAATGATTCCTGCATACACAAATTCATTAGTTGTGTAATTAAGTTAAATCATGAATTGAATTTGTTTAATCATTAATTAAGGAACAAGGAGCGCTGTGCTAAAATTTAGCACCTCAGGAAAAAAGGCAGAAGAAAGTAATAATTCCAAATTGCCGTGCCCTACACCTCCCGGGGGTTTCCAGTCTGCCCTCTCCGTCCCTATGCACACACAAACACACACGTGCACGCCCGCAGAAATTTTTTCCAGAAAAATCTTTTCCTTTCCATTTCAAACTTGGTATTGTTTTCAAACTACTAGTGAAAATAATTTGTTTGCAGATTGTATATTTGACTTTTTTGGCCTTTTGCAGATGGAATTTTCCTTATTTTGGGGGGTGGAGATGTCTAGCTTCATAAAATAAAAATGGTGGCTTTTTTTTTCTCCCATGAAAGACCAATGGGCAGTGGAGGGATTAAATTTCAACCCCAAATGGATTCTTAAGAGAACCCTACCACTAACCTCAAACCCTTCCATAATCATTTTAAGAATTCAGATAATGACACAATTAGAATCCTGAACACAGGTATCCTTAGGCTTCCAGCTTATCATAATATTGAGAATAAAATGAAGAATTGCATTTACTCAACACCTGAAACGAAACTCCCTCTCGGCAACCGCAGTGAAATGTTGGATGCCACTTAGAGCTCTTGCATTGTGAGAATGTGAGACAGTGGTCATTTTCTCTGTGCCTGTCAGCAGCCCTCCTCTCGTGATGTGAGGCACGACTTGTGAATCTAATGGCCCCTCCACATGGTTCGTGCCATAATAATGCACTAAGGCAATTTATTCTGGTTTCTAGCATTAATCAGTGAGTCATTTATGGCATCTCTTACAGGTGTTTCCCCAGAACAGGATGTGAATTCTGGTACACTCGATTTTGTTTTTCGTGTTGCCTATGGGGGATTTGGGAGGTTTACTTGGCAGCGCGGCTCGAGGACTCCAGGCTGAGAATCCCTGCTTTGGCATAATTGTCCATATCCTCGCGGAAGTGGCTGGGTTAGTTGTCATAGCAACAGACATAAAAATTATCCACCTGATTTTTCCTTCTGGCTTTTCAGGGTATAGCTCGGTGAAGTGGGGGGAACCTCTCTCCAATTTGCTTACAACAGACGTCAGTGAGTTTTCTCATCTATTATTCCTGAAAGCTGATCTTCAAAAATCCCATCTTTCAAAATTTAGCCTGGTGGATCAATCAGAATGCAGACATATTTGAATGATATAGAACCAGACAGAGCAGTGTATACCATGTCAGAGAAATTGGGCCGCCCGAATTTACAAACGGAGGTTCAGATCTTTGTGGACTGGAGTGAGATTAAGGGTTTCACATAAGAGGAAGTCACAGTAGAGCAAGAAGAGAATTATTTGTTCTCCTAACTTACTGAAATGAAATAGGGAGATTACTGGCTCTCCATAAATTGTCTCTCTGCAGAATTATATTGTTGCTTTGAACATTCAGATTCAAAAAAATGGGCATCTTTAGTACCTTGGAATTCACAGATATAAGATACATGTAAATATAAGTATTTCCATAGTTACAAATATATATATGTGCATATATATATATATGTAAATCCATATCTCTTTCAGTGAATATTAGTTGACTTCATGGCTAATACTTCATATCCAACATAATCCTACATATCAGAAAGTTGTAGGACAGGGTGCCACTAAGTATGAAGCTGAGTGAAACAATCAAGAGACCATTTCTAGGGGCGCCTGGGTGGCTCAGTCGTTAAGCATCTGCCTTCGGCTCAGGGCATGATCCCGGCGTTCTGGGATCAAGCCCCACATCAGGCTCCTCCGCTGGGAGCCTGCTTCTTCCTCTCCCACTCCCCCTGCCTGTGTTCCCTCTCTCGCTGGCTGTCTCTCTCTCCATCAAATAAATAAATAAAATCTTTATTACAAAAAGAGAGAGACCGTTTCTATTATAGAGTAATAGACAAGCCTTCTAGTGACCAAAATACAAGTCTCCAAGCAAATACTTTAAAGACAAGTACAGAATGCAGGCAAATGGCACAGAAGGGCTCAGCTTCCTAAGTAAAGACATCAGGAAGAGATCCGTAAGACAAGTGGCATTTAGGGTGAATGAAGCATCGACTGAGAGAATGGGGAGAGCTGAGGCAGAGAGGTGGGGTGAGCAAAGACTCCAAGGTGGGACTTCCCAATTTCAGGGCAGGAGTGAGAAAAACTAGAAGGACTCAAATGCCAATGCCAAGGTCTGTATTTAATTTGGTGAGTCAGTGAGAATTTTTTGAGCAGGTAATGACGTGACTGGAATTTCACAGGATGGGTTCACAGGACACCTACTCGTATGTGAAATGAGCCGCAGTGAGGAGGACGGTGGGCATGGGGTGGTGACGGTGGTGTACAAGGGTATAGCTGCTGGACCGACCACAAGGTATTTGACAAGGAAGAACACAGACTCAAAATATCTCCAAGGTTCTCATGGCTAAAGACTAGACAATTTGAATATCAATAAAATAATAACTGCAATGGAGTGAAACACCACATGCACACACACACACACACACACACACGCCACTGGTTACCTCCAGAGGATATTATCCAACCCACTTTGGAAACTGGTAAATAAAGGGAAAGAATCATTTATAGTGCCTTCCTTACACAAACTCTACCCCAAGGTAACCAAAAAAATGATTTGGAGCATTTCTTGTATAAATGCATTCCAGTTAATGAATTAAGAAGGAAGGATAGATTAGGACGTCACTACCTTTCAACCCGCAACAAAATAATAGCTCCAGGTCCGTGGTTCTCAGAGGATGGTCGCTGGACCAGCAGTATCAGTATCACCTGGAAGCTTGTTATGAATGTGAGTTATTGGGCCTAACCCAGACCTACTAAAGCAGAAACTCAGGCCTCAACAACCTGTGGTTTAACAAGCCCACCAGGTGATTCTGGTGAATGGTCAAGATTGAGAACCACTAACCTAGATGAGAATTATCCATGGCTGCTAATACCACGGAAAGAGACCATATATTGTAAGCCTCCTGATAGAAACACAAGATGGCACCTGGGCAGCACCTTTGACAAATAATGCATGTCATGCCTCTCTATAAAACTATGAATTCATAGGAAATGCAGGGGACTCTAGAACACACGACACAAATTTTCCTGAGAATCCAGTCAACAAAATCCTAACTGCGGGAAACCCTACAAGACAAACACAGTGGGCTCTTCAACAAATGAGTTGTGAGGAAAAAGGGAGAGAGATGGGCAATCAGAGCATTTACAGGCTAAAGAAACAGATCAACGGATGGGGTGTGTGGACTTTATTTCAACCTGCATCACATAGATGTCAACTACAACAACAAAATTACAAGACAGTGGACAACAAGCATCAGGGAACTGACTCGAAATATCGTATCCTGTTAATTAATTTTCAGTGATCAAGTGTTGTGGCTATTTTTTTAAAGAATCCCTATCTTTTGGAAATACATACTGAAGCATGTATAGCTTCCAAATCATCTGACTGGGGTAGATATAGAAACAAACAAAAAAAAACCAAGATTGGCTGTGAGCTGGTAACTAGTTGCTGGATGATGGGGACATGGAGGTTCATGGCACAATTCTGTCACCTTCCGTAAATGTTTGAAATTTTCCAAAACAACTTTTGTAAAAACAGAAAGATTTCAAAGACATATTTCCTCGACCTCTGATACATACACATAGTGTCTCTGAGGTTTGTGTCTGCGATCATCAATGAAGGGGTGAGTCGGAGAAAGTACTGGAGTTCAGGGTAGAACGAGTCTGTTCTTGAGCGTGTTGAACCAAAGGCAGCAGCAGTGAGTTGATGGGAAGGACTCCAGGCAGTCATTTGGGAAGGTTGACTTGTGGCTTGGGAGGAAAGCTGGTATAAGAAAGTCACCAGGTTAGATGACATATATTATAGATATTAGCCCATGTATGCTCAGAAAAGAAATACAAAATAAATAAGTTGCCAGAATAAGTGCCATTGTACACTGTGTTCTGACATAGCCTAGGAAGAGAAGATGTAGACGTGTGTGTTGGGTTTTATAAGTCCCAAATGTCATAGCAAATGAATACCCAGCCTTTGCGTAAGTCAGGACGGGCTAGGTCACGCACAAGCAGCAAGCAACTCCCAAATCTCAATGGGAAAACACATGTAAAATTGTGTGTGTGTGTGTGTGTGTGTGTGTGTGTGTGTGTGTATAGTTTTGTAAATTTCTCTCGCATACGTGGACAGTGCTGGTCAGCATGGGTGCTTTGCTCATCAGGGGAAGGGAATGTGGGAATTCATGCCTTAGATTCGAATGTAAGCCTCTTACCCATTTGCCTATCACTTCTTCACCCGTTTCATCAAACAAAGCAAGTGACAAAGCAGGTGCCATACTCTCTCACCCCTGAGCCACATCTGAATTCAAAGGGAGCAAGACGTGCCATCTTCCCAAATGCCTGGTAGAAGAAATGGAACATTTATGCTCAGCTCTGTTACAAACTGAATCAGGTCCCCCTCAAATTCATATGTTGAAGCCCAAAGCCCCCATGTGACTGTTTTGGAGACAGGACCTTTCAAGGATGTAATAAAGATTCAATGAGGTCATAATAGTGGGGTCCTGAGTGAATAGAACTGGTGTCCTTATAAGAGGAAGAGATACAAGAAATGCGTGCTCACGCAGGAAAGGCAGGCATGTGAGAATATGGCGAGAAGGTGGCCATCTGCAAGCCAAGAAGAGAAATCTCACCAGATATCAACCCTGCCAGCACCTTGATCTTGGACTTCCAGCATCCAGAACTGTTGGAGAGTAAGTGTCTGTTGTTTAAGTCCTCTTTCCGTGATGTCTTGTTGGAGCAGCCCCAGCTGACATCAACAAGCCCTGGTCGCTACCACAAGCCCAGAGGCTGGGTCTCAGCGTGAGAAGCATCCTCAGCAGTACACATCCTTTTTTAAAAAATATTTTATCTATTTATTTGAGAGAGAGAGAGCACACGCAGGGGGAGGGGCAGAGGGTGAGGGAGAAGCAGACTCCCCGCTGAGCAGGGAGCCTGATGTGGGGCTAAATCCCAGGATCCCGGAATCATGACCTGAGCTGAAGGCAGACGCTTCACCCACTGAGCCCTCCAGGCGCCCCAGCATTACACATCTTCGAGATTCCAGCAGCATTACTCTGAGGCTTAGACCATCTATCAAATTAAATGAACCTGGTAAAAACAAATAAAAATCAGATACAAGTAAATGCTTCATTAAGGACTCCTCCCCGTCTACGCCAAAAAGTATGTTCTAAGTGTTGTTTGCCTACATTTCAGATGAGGATAAATAATCTAGGCTCCAGCTTTCATTCCCAACTTGTTTAACAGACGAAGATGCTGCCAGTAAACTGCATGACTTCTCCCCACTTAGTGCGGGACTGGAGAGCGGGACTGCAGCCCACCTGCTGGCTGATGACCGCGTGCCCCTCTGGCTGCGATTTCTATACGCTCTTCTTCGGGCTTGTCCTTGACTCTGCTTCCAGTTTCCTGCCCCGGGGGGGGGGCTCTCCTCTCCCCATCAAGAGTGGGCTGAGCATCTTTCTCATGCTCTTCCATCATGCCTTTTACAGCTATCCCTGCTTTTCTTTTGCATATAAAAATTACCCTTTCACCTGGGTGCATTCCTTAGGGCGTTGCAGCCCCAGGTCTATTCTAAAAAGGGGTGCTTGGTCTTAGGACAAGGAGAAAACTTGCTACTAGCTGGGGAATGCTTCTTCATTGCCCGGTCTGAGCTGGGGCTGGGCTTTCTACCGCGAGCATCTGACCAGGAGCCTAACACACAGAAGCAGGGGGAAATGTAGACAACTTGTCCGAAGTTACAGCAGCAGATCTCAGGAAATAACAAAAGCAAATATTCAGCGAGCACTTAAGATGTACCAGACACAAATGCAAGTATTTGACACAGGGTTCGGGGTAAGTCAAAGGGAAGGGACATTTCATCTCACTAGTGGCTCAAGCCTCCAGAGCCTCAGGGAAAAAAGGGTCAAGTATCCTCTGTTGCAGTGAGATTGAATCCACACCATCTATGCAGGACTTGTAAGGTGGGGTCTGGGAACAGGTGTTGGGATGGTTTGCTTGTCCTCTGTCTCCCAGAGTGTGTGGGAACCTGGAAGTCAAAGAGAAGAGTGGAGGTAATCCTTCAAGAATATTGCTGGCATTTCCTAAGGGGGCTACCTCTTCCCCACCTTACAACTGAGAGGGGCTTGGAGGGGACAGCTTCGTATAGAGAATAGGGGTGTCTGAATATAAAGGTGATGACAGTGCTCAAGGCAGCAAAGGACAGCAAGAGGTAGAGCTGCAGCTGGAGGTCCCTGCCCTCGGCCAGGGATGGCGGTGGTGTCAGGAAGCCCAGGGGGTCCCATGAGCCAGGAGACTCTGTCCAAGAGGAGTGCCTAGGGAAAGTGACCCAGAAAAGGGTGCCTTGCCGAGCCTCAGGAAGAGGGCAAAGTGGAGCACAGTCCCAGCTGAACCGCATTCTCCGCAGCCCACAGAAGAAGTCCGTGGCACAGTGTGCTGGGGACAGCCACGAGCCAGAGAGCGTGGATGCTGGATCAAGACAGGACCAACCACCTCACCTCCTAATCCTCTCCCCTTCCCCGATCGGGCCATGGATGCGTATGTGGATGGGGCAGGAGGGGACTAACCAAGTAAAGGGGACCCTGCACCCTTCTCCACCCCAGGCCTCTCGGTCTGAGCAGCACCGAGGGAAGGAGATGCTCCCAACAGAGCAAGAGTTCTGAGTATATGTTATGATGCCGAGCTGGACATTTTAATTGCTGAAACTGGAACATTCTTGTGACCAAAACGGACCAGATGGGAATGTGAATTGGAAAACAGTATAAGGGGTTCCTCAAAAAATTAAAATAGAACTTCCACATGACCCAGCAATCCCAATTTGGGGTATGGTCCCAAAGGAAATGAAAAGAGGACCTCAAAGAGGTATTTGTCATCCCACGTTCATGACAGCATTAGTCACAGTCACCAAGACATGGAAAGAATCTTAGTGTCTGTCAGTGGATGAAGAGATAAGGACAATGTGATATATAGAAATAGAGGTACAGATTTATATCTCTCCATATCTAGATCTTTATAATAGAATATTAATCAGCCATGAGAAAGGAGGGAATCTGGCCATTTGCAACAATGTGGATGGGTCTTGAGGGCGTTACGTAAACTGAAAAAAGCCAGACAGAGATGGACAAATACTGCATAGTATCACTGATATATGGAATCTTAAAAAAAAAAAAATCCAACTCATAAAAGCATAGAATAGAAAAGTGGTTGCCAGGGGCTGGGACTGGGGGTAGGGGATAGAGGGGGAGCTTGGTAAAACCTCTTATACTGTCTTATACTTTCATCTATGAGATGGAGAGGGTGTGAGGAACCAACGTGCAACAGTGACGATCGGTTGTAACACTGTATCGTAGAACTGAAATTTGCTAGGAGAGTCAAAAGTGTTCTCACTGCAAAAACTAACTGAACAAGTGATGTGTTAACTGGATGGGAGGAGACCTTCCACAGTGTACAGCACTCTGATGTATACTTTAAATATCTTACCATTTTATTTGTCAATTATGCCGCAATAAAGCTAAAAAAAAAAAAAATAGGAGAAGAAGAAGGATCAGAAGGCTATAACGCTATTAAGACCGAGCAAGAATTGGCCCAAGCCTGGATTTGAAGGTGGATTTATCATTGTGCCGCAGTGAGTCCAGCTCAATTTGCAAATTCATTATGCTTGTCAAACAAGTGGAAAATAAAGCAAAACTTTGACAGTTCCACTTAGGGGGGAAAAAAGAGTACAAGTTTTGGAGTTAGAGTTCATTTCAAACCTGGATCTCCCACTGCTGAGCCATGTGGCCTGGGCCAGTTACTTGAAATCTCTGGACTTTGATTTCTGCATCTATGAAATAGCTGTTAGGTTATCTAATCCCCACGATTTTCTCAGGAAGAAGGTATAATAGTTATTGTTATTTTACAGATAAGGAGGCTGAGGTGCAGAGAGGTTCAGTGTGGTTCACCTCTCAGTGTAACGAGTAACTGGGCGATTGGGATCCACTTCGACCCTATGGCCTTATCCTTAACCACTGCAATATGGCAGCCCCCAAACTGAAAGTCCGGGCACCGAGGCCACAGTCCTATGTCCACCTTTACCTCTACTAATTAGGGGAAATGGATCAAAGCTGAAGTGACATTATCCATTAAATAGGGCCCCTAATATCTGTCCTAAAGACTTCTTAGGACTTTCGTGTGATTCAAATAGGATAGTCTTTATGAAAATACAGATTACAAATTGCTTCTAAAGAGTAGACAAGTTTTATGGACTGAATGTGTGGTTCCCTCCAAAATTCATTTGTTGGCACCTCATCCCCAGTGTGATGGTATTTGGATGTAGGGCCTCTGGGAGGTGATGAGGTCATGAGGGTGGGGCCCCAATGGTGGGATCAGTGCCCTTATAAGAGGCCAGGGAGCTATGCATTCTGTCTCCGCTGTGCGAGGACACGAAGAGCAGTTGGCCGTCTGCAGCCCACAAGAGGAGTCTCAGCACCCTTGATCTGAGCGCTCTGGCCCCCTGACCTTGGACATCTGGCCTCCAAAACAGTGAGAAATAAACATCTGTTGTTCGTAAATCACCCAGTCTATGGTATTTTGCTATAGCAGCCCGAACGGGCTTAAGATGGCACCTAAGTAATATTATTGCCAAATGTATTTGGTTTCTCACAGGGAGTTTTATTCAGAGGGAAAAAGAGAATGAAAGAAAGATAATGAAGGAATCTCTAACGACACTTAAAGTTGTTTCCTTCCCTGACTCATCACTGGATTTAGTAACAACCTCATAATGTTTAACATCAATGGTACCAGTTTTATTCTAGAGAATACACAACATTCAAGCCTCATTCCTTAGAACAGTAAATTCATGGCATGAGTGGAAGGCCATGCCCCAAGCCCAAAAGACCCCAGCCAAAAGGAACTGTTTTTGAAGGACTGGAGTTGTTTACAGAAATATCCCCATACAGTATTGTTTCAAGGAGCCCATGCTTTAGGCTTAAAAAAATAGAAAATAGGAGGAGCATATGTCTCAAGACCAGGTATTACTATTTTCTCTCTGGCTTTGCAACTCACACACATTCCCAAACGCTGACAGAATCTCCCACAGCCCCTTGGCCCTAGCCCCGAGCATTTTGAAGACCAGAGGCTGGAGCCCGTATGTGGCCACAGGCCTTTCTTTGCAAGGAAGGTTTTGCCCTGTTAGTAGAGCTGTCCGGTGGAAACGAATGTGAGCACGATGCCAGCCACGGATGTAATTTTCAATTCAAACAGTCCCAGTAAATTAAGCCACGCACTTGAAAGCCACATTCCTGTTAAAAAAAAAAAAAAAGGTGAATTTAATTTGAATGATATATTTTCTATAATCAAATATATGTCCAGTTTGGCATTTCAGCATGCCATCAGCATAAAAAATATTGAGATATTTTACATTCTTTTTTTCAGCCTCAGTTTTCAAAATCTGGCTTGTGTTTTTACAGGGACAGTGCATTTCAGTTCAGACTAGTCACATTTCCAGTGCTCGATAGCCACATGTGGCTAGTGGCTTCCCACGAAATAGTTCAGGTTGATGCCTTCAGCTAGGCTTTTCCTCGATACAAGGGAACCCCCTCTGAAAATAGAATGTCAAGACTGGCGGCAGTAGAGCTCATACGGTGAGTTGTGAAACCCGCCATAGAGATCATCTTGTACATGGCAAACTAAGAGTATTGATATACAGTTGACCCTTGAACAATGTGGGGCTTAGGTCTGCTGATGCCCTGTGCAGTCAAAAATCCATGTATAACTTTTGACTCTCTAAAAAATCTTAACTACTGATAATAGCTTACTGTTGACCAGAAGCCTTACCGATTGCATAAACAGTTGATTAACACATCTTTTGTATGTTACATGTGTTATATGCTGTATTCTTACCATAAAGTAAGCTAGAGGAAAATGTAGTTAAGAAAATCATAACAGAAAATGCATCTATATTACTGTGCCGTGTTTATCGAAAAAATTCTGCATCTGTGGACCCATGCGGTTCACACCTGCATGGTTCAAGGGTCAGCTCTCCAGTCATCGGAAGCCTACGTGGGGTAAAATTTGCAACTCACACCGTTTTTCACTGAGAAGAGGAGCGTATTGTGTTGACCCATCTGTTCTACAACAGAAAGGATGTTGTGTTGAAGAGCATAACCTCCTTAATTTCTTAATTCTCCAATATGAGGGCAAGTTTAATTTTGCAGATGTGCTGCAAATTCAACTTCTCAGGGCCAGAATCTTTATTACAAGAAACAGCTTTCCTAATCTGTAGGGAACTGGTAAAGGTCAATATTTTGGTTGCTTTCTTTGACTGACAGAGCAATGAAGCTTTACTCTCTGTGCAAAGTGAATTGTCATTCTACTGAAATAGGGAATAGACATCTTTTTATGGAATTTGTTGTGTTCTGTGTGGGTTTTTTTTCCTTGTTATTGTGCCTAGCAATTCTTATTATTTTTAGTAGATTTCATTTTGGATCTCTACGATGGCTTCTTCATTATCTAAAGACGTGTTTGTTGATCTTCCCTTTTTTTTTTCTTGGTGAATCTTTCCTTTAAAGCAGGTTATGTCATCTGAAATTCTTTCTTTCAATATTCAAGAAGGTCATTTGTGAAGATGCCCAGACATCGCCAGCTCGCTCTCTCCAAAAAAGGTGCCATGTGGGTAATTCCTGATCATACTGTTGATGTTGGTAAGTGAGAACCATTTTATCCACTGAAGGCAAGCAGTAGTTTGAAAACATTTTTCCCTCTTTAAGTTCCAAGATGATTGCTCCCTTCCCCAACTTGCCCATATACTATGTCAACTTGCACGCCTCCCTGCCTATAGAGACATCCGTCACTAAGGAATCCAAAAGCAGAGAACAATCCCAAAACTATTTATATTTCACGTTGCATCAAATTACGTATGGGTTCATTGTTTGTAATGTTGCCTAAGATTTACTGTGCTTTTTTTTTTTTTGGCTCCTGTCATTATTAATATTAAACCCCATTCCTCAAGCATCTACCAATTGAAAATAAGTGAATACAAGGCTTTCCAACAAAATCAAACCAAGAATTATCAAGAACTCACTGTATTATCTCCCCTTGTTCATTGATTTGTGAAATACCTACTAAGCCCTGGGCTGGTCAAGGTGTGGTGCTACTCTGTGTGACTCTGTTCTCAGGAGCTCACACTTTGATAGAAGACATAAGGCAGACGACTAAGTGATAAATGTGATAGACAGTGATAGTTTTGTGAGAGAGATAGAAAAATTGGCTGTCATGGCAGTTCAGAGAGGGGAGAGAGGCATCAAAGGAAGTTATGCGTGAGACAGCGTTCGAAATAAGTGTGAAGTAAATACCAGGCAGAGGAAGTGGGGTTCATCTGAAAGTGAGTTACCTGCTCTTGAAGAAACTACATGACTGTGTGCTAATTTAGAGTACTTCTCACCTGTGCATAAGACTCTGAGATCATGGGGTGCATGGGTGGCTCAGTCGGTGAAGCATCTGCCTTGGGCTCAGGTCATGATCTCTGGGTCCTGGGATCAAATCCAGCGCCAGGCTCCCTGCTCAGCAGGGAGTCTGCTTCTCCCTCTGTCTCTGCCTCTCCCCCCTGCTCATGCTCTCTTTCTCTTTCAAATAAATAACATTTTTTTAAAAAAGACTCTTTCAAACAAACAAATAAAAATAAAAGACTGGGAACATGAAAAAAACATGCACTGCTCACAAAAGTGCAAATTGTTACTTATTTAATAATGGAATTCATTATTGGGACCATCCCCAAGATAAATGACTTTTGTTACTAAAACCAGCAGAGTAACGGCCCTTCTCTCCCACAGACTTGTTGAGGATTTCTTGTTCCTTGATTATGTGTTTGAGGAATAAAACACATAATGCTACCCTTTAGAAGGGAAGAGGAATTTCCGCTGCAAACATTTGTTTTGTCTTCACACAGTTGGTGGCCGACACACGCACACACGCACACTCATTATGATGACGATCTCTAGAACAATCGACATTTCTGTGGAATGTATTTCTGAAGGGAAAAACAAGTCCTAGTAAATATATACACTTTTTACTTTTTTTTTTTAAGATTTTATTTATTTATTTGACAGAGATAGAGACAGCCAGCTAGAGAGGGAACACCAGCAGGGGGAGTGGGAGAGGAAGAAGCAGGCTCATAGCGGAGGAGCCTGATGTGGGGCTCGATCCCATAACGCCGGGATCACACGCTGAGCCGAAGGCAGATGCTTAACCGCTGTGCCACCCAGGCGCCCCTAAATATATACACTTGAGCTAGTAAGATGTCTGAAAAATTAGTACCTTCCTTCGATGCTTTCAATGCAAAAGCGTCTGCTTTTGTACGTAAGGCCTCTGTTTAATCAGTAATGGATCAACAAGTTAGCCTGTGTGTGGGAGGGCCAGAAAAAACCCCAGCAGTATGCTGATGAAATGGTAATGAAGGGGATCAGGACATGCCACCCCAAAATATGCCACTTTGGTATAAGGATTATTTTAAGCTGAAGGCAACCGAGAAACATCAGATTCAAGAGAAATGGGCTGCCCTCCTCTTTTCTGCCTAAAAGCAAGGTTTACNGCATGCCATCAGCATAAAAAATATTGAGATATTTTACATTCTTTTTTTCAGCCTCAGTTTTCAAAATCTGGCTTGTGTTTTTACAGGGACAGTGCATTTCAGTTCAGACTAGTCACATTTCCAGTGCTCGATAGCCACATGTGGCTAGTGGCTTCCCACGAAATAGTTCAGGTTGATGCCTTCAGCTAGGCTTTTCCTCGATACAAGGGAACCCCCTCTGAAAATAGAATGTCAAGACTGGCGGCAGTAGAGCTCATACGGTGAGTTGTGAAACCCGCCATAGAGATCATCTTGTACATGGCAAACTAAGAGTATTGATATACAGTTGACCCTTGAACAATGTGGGGCTTAGGTCTGCTGATGCCCTGTGCAGTCAAAAATCCATGTATAACTTTTGACTCTCTAAAAAATCTTAACTACTGATAATAGCTTACTGTTGACCAGAAGCCTTACCGATTGCATAAACAGTTGATTAACACATCTTTTGTATGTTACATGTGTTATATGCTGTATTCTTACCATAAAGTAAGCTAGAGGAAAATGTAGTTAAGAAAATCATAACAGAAAATGCATCTATATTACTGTGCCGTGTTTATCGAAAAAATTCTGCATCTGTGGACCCATGCGGTTCACACCTGCATGGTTCAAGGGTCAGCTCTCCAGTCATCGGAAGCCTACGTGGGGTAAAATTTGCAACTCACACCGTTTTTCACTGAGAAGAGGAGCGTATTGTGTTGACCCATCTGTTCTACAACAGAAAGGATGTTGTGTTGAAGAGCATAACCTCCTTAATTTCTTAATTCTCCAATATGAGGGCAAGTTTAATTTTGCAGATGTGCTGCAAATTCAACTTCTCAGGGCCAGAATCTTTATTACAAGAAACAGCTTTCCTAATCTGTAGGGAACTGGTAAAGGTCAATATTTTGGTTGCTTTCTTTGACTGACAGAGCAATGAAGCTTTACTCTCTGTGCAAAGTGAATTGTCATTCTACTGAAATAGGGAATAGACATCTTTTTATGGAATTTGTTGTGTTCTGTGTGGGTTTTTTTTCCTTGTTATTGTGCCTAGCAATTCTTATTATTTTTAGTAGATTTCATTTTGGATCTCTACGATGGCTTCTTCATTATCTAAAGACGTGTTTGTTGATCTTCCCTTTTTTTTTTCTTGGTGAATCTTTCCTTTAAAGCAGGTTATGTCATCTGAAATTCTTTCTTTCAATATTCAAGAAGGTCATTTGTGAAGATGCCCAGACATCGCCAGCTCGCTCTCTCCAAAAAAGGTGCCATGTGGGTAATTCCTGATCATACTGTTGATGTTGGTAAGTGAGAACCATTTTATCCACTGAAGGCAAGCAGTAGTTTGAAAACATTTTTCCCTCTTTAAGTTCCAAGATGATTGCTCCCTTCCCCAACTTGCCCATATACTATGTCAACTTGCACGCCTCCCTGCCTATAGAGACATCCGTCACTAAGGAATCCAAAAGCAGAGAACAATCCCAAAACTATTTATATTTCACGTTGCATCAAATTACGTATGGGTTCATTGTTTGTAATGTTGCCTAAGATTTACTGTGCTTTTTTTTTTTTTGGCTCCTGTCATTATTAATATTAAACCCCATTCCTCAAGCATCTACCAATTGAAAATAAGTGAATACAAGGCTTTCCAACAAAATCAAACCAAGATTTATCAAGAACTCACTGTATTATCTCCCCTTGTTCATTGATTTGTGAAATACCTACTAAGCCCTGGGCTGGTCAAGGTGTGGTGCTACTCTGTGCGACTCTGTTCTCAGGAGCTCACACTTTGATAGAAGACATAAGGCAGACGACTAAGTGATAAATGTGATAGACAGTGATAGTTTTGTGAGAGAGATAGAAAAATTGGCTGTCATGGCAGTTCAGAGAGGGGAGAGAGGCATCAAAGGAAGTTATGCGTGAGACAGCGTTCGAAATAAGTGTGAAGTAAATACCAGGCAGAGGAAGTGGGGTTCATCTGAAAGTGAGTTACCTGCTCTTGAAGAAACTACATGACTGTGTGCTAATTTAGAGTACTTCTCACCTGTGCATAAGACTCTGAGATCATGGGGTGCATGGGTGGCTCAGTCGGTGAAGCATCTGCCTTGGGCTCAGGTCATGATCTCTGGGTCCTGGGATCAAATCCAGCGCCAGGCTCCCTGCTCAGCAGGGAGTCTGCTTCTCCCTCTGTCTCTGCCTCTCCCCCCTGCTCATGCTCTCTTTCTCTTTCAAATAAATAACATTTTTTTAAAAAAGACTCTTTCAAACAAACAAATAAAAATAAAAGACTGGGAACATGAAAAAAACATGCACTGCTCACAAAAGTGCAAATTGTTACTTATTTAATAATGGAATTCATTATTGGGACCATCCCCAAGATAAATGACTTTTGTTACTAAAACCAGCAGAGTAACGGCCCTTCTCTCCCACAGACTTGTTGAGGATTTCTTGTTCCTTGATTATGTGTTTGAGGAATAAAACACATAATGCTACCCTTTAGAAGGGAAGAGGAATTTCCGCTGCAAACATTTGTTTTGTCTTCACACAGTTGGTGGCCGACACACGCACACACGCACACTCATTATGATGACGATCTCTAGAACAATCGACATTTCTGTGGAATGTATTTCTGAAGGGAAAAACAAGTCCTAGTAAATATATACACTTTTTACTTTTTTTTTTTAAGATTTTATTTATTTATTTGACAGAGATAGAGACAGCCAGCTAGAGAGGGAACACCAGCAGGGGGAGTGGGAGAGGAAGAAGCAGGCTCATAGCGGAGGAGCCTGATGTGGGGCTCGATCCCATAACGCCGGGATCACACGCTGAGCCGAAGGCAGATGCTTAACCGCTGTGCCACCCAGGCGCCCCTAAATATATACACTTGAGCTAGTAAGATGTCTGAAAAATTAGTACCTTCCTTCGATGCTTTCAATGCAAAAGCGTCTGCTTTTGTACGTAAGGCCTCTGTTTAATCAGTAATGGATCAACAAGTTAGCCTGTGTGTGGGAGGGCCAGAAAAAACCCCAGCAGTATGCTGATGAAATGGTAATGAAGGGGATCAGGACATGCCACCCCAAAATATGCCACTTTGGTATAAGGATTATTTTAAGCTGAAGGCAACTGAAAAACATCAGATTCAAGAGAAATGGGCTGCCCTCCTCTTTTCTGCCTAAAAGCAGGGCATAAGTTTCCATGTGTAAAAGTACCTCCCTCTTCCTTCTTCCGGAAGACGAGAAGGCCTCTTTGTCACCACAGAGGACACACCGACTTGAGTATGCATAACAAACATTACTAAATAACTGTTTTTCTTCCAGTTGTTTCCCCCATATATTTACTGCCCCTAGAAGCCCAAATCCCTTTTCCCTTATCTAGTCACTTCTCCACAATTTATCACCCTTTGTTAAAATGGCCTATAAACTGTTGGGGCACCTGGGTGGCACAGCGGTTAAGCGTCTGCCTTCGGCTCAGGGCATGATCCCGGCATTGTGGGATCGAGCCCCACATCAGGCTCCTCCTTCCTCTCCCACTCCCCCTGCTTGTGTTCCCTCTCTCACTGGCTGTCTCTATCTCTGTCAAATAAATAAATAAAATATTTTAAAAAATAAAATAAAATGGCCTATAAACTCTCAAGCCAAACTGCAACTTTCAGTTTCCACCTCTTTTCTGTGAAGCTCCCATGTACAAACAAAACGAACCTTTTCTCCTGTTTCTCTGCNGCTTGTGTTCCCTCTCTCACTGGCTGTCTCTATCTCTGTCAAATAAATAAATAAAATATTTAAAAAAATAAAATAAAATGGCCTCTAAACTCTCAAGCCAAACTGCATCTTTCAGTTTCCACCTCTTTTCTGTGAAGCTCCCGTGTACAAACAAAACGAACCTTTTCTCCTGTTTCTCTGTGTTTTGTCAGTTTAATTCACAGGCCCCAGTCACTAGACCTAAGAGGATAAAGGAAAATTTTTTTTCCTCCCCGACACTGGTGACGTCAGAACTCAATGAATGTTTGTTGAAAGACACTGACCAGCAGCCTTAAGCTGCATTCGCACAGGTCTGGGTAATTATTAGCTGTAGCGTCTGAGCCTGGGAGGCTTACTTGTGACACACAGCCCAAGTGCACAGCCTAAGTTGCCGATTAGAGCCATGTTCCAAGAACAAGTCTTCCGACTGCATTGCTGTCTCCTCTCTCCTGCTCTCTGATGCCTCTTCACTCCGACGAACAGGGAAGAACAGTTTAACCTTTTCTGTTGCTGTTTCTCACATATACATGTCCTGGTTGATCAGCAGGGTAATAGAAAGTACCCGTGGTATGCTGAGCTGGGGTGTGCAGATAATAAACATCACCTTACTGGGCCTTCAGAGCCGAAGGGCTTCCTCTCAACCCAGAAGCACGTCCTGCGACTGGAAGATTTGAAGATGCATGCAAAAAAAAAAAAAAAAATGATATATATTTTTTTTAGGTTTTGTTTCCCAGGCAACTGCGCTCAATTCAAGATTGAATGCAAACAAGAGAATCCCCCAGAGGCCCTTCTGTCCCCCACTTCCTCTCATTCTCTTTACTGCAATAAAGCCGTAAACTCTGCAGACCCAGGATGCTACCTTCCTTTGGAAAATGGAAGGAGAATGACGCAGAATTCACGAGTATAAAATGCCTGCTGGCAGGCGATACATTCTAGAAACATTCTGTGTCAGATGGGTGGGGAAGAGGCACAAGCTGACCAACATATTGGGAGGCCAGAGAAGACTGAAAAGCAGCCGTGCTGTCATTCATCATAACCTTGAGACCGCAGTTCATCTCAGTGGATAATGGGACAGGAGAGCTGGCCTTTTCAGACCCACAAAGTAAAGCCATAGGTGTCCACTGTGGAAACCTCCTGTCATCTGCACCCTGAGAAGCCTGAAAGCACCAGGGCTTTTGAAATCCCCTTGGCAGTCAGTACTGACTTGGAGATTTTCCAATAGTCTCAGGACCTGGTAAATGTCTGTAATCCATACACACCAACTATGAAGACATGCCTTGTCCTTGTGGTTAGAACGTAAGGGGCACTCCTCCCTGGGACGGCGTGCCTCTCACCAGAATGCCCCTCAGCTTTCTGAAGCGAGGCTGAGTTTGGGGAGGGGGCGTGGGGAGGAAGACATTTTAAACGTGTTATGTCAAGATTTTTCTTTCTCAGGGTGCTAGGGCACGAGCCTTCCTACACACAGCACAAGGAGCCTATGCCCCATTTGTCACTTGAAAACAAGAGTGGCTGCTGAATTGCTATGCGTTAGACATTTTCTAGGTAGGTAAAAGGTACAAAGCTGTTCTTAAAAAGAAAGACCCGGTTGTGAAATATATTTCAGCCAATTTTCACTATTGCCCCCCATGCATCACTACTTCTACCAAGTATATTTCTGAAAAATATGCCTAAAAATTCCGAATTTAGAAATTCCTTTCATTGATGAAGCTTGTATAAGAAAAGAAGTTTGGAGACCTAAGTTCTAGATTATTCTAGGAAAGTATTTATGACTTTTTTCTGAATTTCAAGATTTCTTGCTCTCTTCTAATAAAACCAATCTAGGTATTGCTACCCTGTATTTACTACTGAACTACAAAATTACAAATGTCATCATATTAGTCATTTTCTAGTCGGTTTTTTTGTTTTGTTTTGTTTTTTTGTGTTTTGTTTTTTGTTTTTTGTGGTTTTTTTTTTGCTGTCTTCCAATGGCCCTATTCCATTAGACTGACAGAATTAGCTATTAAACTTTTCACTCAACACAATTTTCTTTTTAGCTCAAGCTGTTTTCCCCAAAGTCACCTAGAAGGCATCTTGGATTATCCTTCGCCCTCAGCCACCTCCACATTTCTAAACCTCTAGCAAACCCATTTGAGTCATCCTCTAGACTCAGAAGTGTGGGGGTGGGGAGAAAGGGGGCGGTGTCTTCCATTTTCCAAACGCAGGACTGTCCCTGCTCCTTTCCTGGTTTGGTCTGACTATATAAGTAATGAAATAATTTAGGAATCCAGAAGCTTTTCTCCAAGCAACATTTTGCTAGTGTAAATATCAGGCCTTACGTAGCATGGAATCCGCACGGAACGTCAGGCCTGTTTGTGAAAGGAGATTTTAGGAGAAGGTGATGGTACAAGGGACATTCCCCGAGGAGTAGGAGGGAAGACCACAAGGTGACCCAACAGTCGGGATGGCGCGTTCATTGCAGGAACAGGAGATAGTACAGATTTGCCAGCGAGGACATTCTCATTTACTGCAGCGAAAATTACCATTCTTTTTGAAAACGCAAGAATGCCGGTACTCTCTTGGTGTTTATTCTCTCCTAGGGACGGCTAATTTCAGAAAATCTGCAGTAGAAAACATCATGGCAAACAGAGAGCAAACAAGGGGACAAAGAAAAGGAAAGAAATAGGATAAAAAGTATAAACCATGAGCGGATCAAAGAGAAAGAAATGTAAGGATAAAAAATGACTGAATACAAAGTTGCCTCGGAAATCTGCAAGAGCGAGATCCCGTCTGTCTCTATAAGACAAAGTTAAAGAAACAGAACAGCTATTCTGAGGATGATACACATTACAAACGCCAAAGATTAAAAACTGCATGATTTCACACACTCTGACCTTCCGTTCTGGCGTTTTGCTGGAAGTTCCTAGGCACATGTGTCTGTGGGCAATTCCAGAATCACATGTTGCGGTGTAAGAAGCTCAGAATTTTATATCTGGTAGGGGTCTTGGAAAGGATTGAGTTCAAAGCCCTCAGGATGCAGATAAAGAAAGTAAAAAATGCTTTCCCAGACCCGGAAATCTATTCCCTTCGTTCCAATTCAAGGAGAAGAGATGAGGGTTATGGTAAGGGGATGAGGCCCACGGTGGGGGTGTTGGTGACTGTGGGTGAGGCTGGGGTTGGCTCAGCAAGCTATTATCTTTGCAGATGCGGCCACTGGAGCAGTATTGCTCTCTGGAACATCAGCCTCAAATGGAAAATCATGCATCTTTCCCAGGAGCCATCTTTCTTCTGGAAATTCAGGGTCAGGTGGGACAATGGCATCAGTTTCTAGAGCAAGCGTTCGTCTAAAAACTGAAGTCACCCCTTTACAGAGCAAACTAATCTAAAACGCTTTTGAAATTGCTTAAGTCTGGAGTCAAAATTATTTCAGGCTTTTTATTTACAAAGAAACTATTTTAAGATAGGATCCAAATATTTTTTCCTATAAATCTGTCTGAACTGTCTTTGAGACCATTAGGCAGTTTTCAAAGAATTTTCCTGTTTAGCAAAGGGAAGGTTTGAAATAGTTTCAAAACTGCAGAGTTAAAAAATGTTCAAAAACATGTTTCCTCTGAAAGCTTTTTTTGTTGGTGCCATGATTTTCCCATACGCTTATGTATATTGCAGAAGACTTTATCATACACTAGGCTGAAGAGAAGTCCATAAAAAGGCCATTACACTTTCCAAAGTAATTATTTTTCCCGTTACAAAAATTATAAATATTCGAAAAAGAAAGTTCAAAAAAAATACAAATATAATTAGAAAAATACGACTCAGAACCTAATCATTGTCAACATTTACTTATGTTTTCTTGTAGGGTAATTCTCCAACACGTATTTTTTTGTCTACAATTGTCATAAAATTGAGTTTAAAAAGAAACTGTAAGACAGGATGTTCCTAGGTGGTGAGGTACTTGGATTATCTGGAAAACACCTCAATTTTTCCTGCTTCAGAGAGTTTTTAAGGTCTACCACTGGTTTACCTAATATGTGTAGTGTTTTCCTACTGTTTGTCTTGAGCGCTTTACAGCAGGCTTTTAAATGTGTTTCTGTCCATAAAATCTCTGCCTTTTATCTTGTCTCTTCTTTAATATTGAGTTTTAAATCACTGGCATGTTGAACTACCAGAGTACCACTTGAGAAACTTGTCCCTGCTTCAAAGGAAACCAAACAGCTATCTAGAAGGGAAGGAGTGGGTTTGAAGGCAAATGAGAATCAGAAAGCAGCACAGCCCACAGCCAACGAAGAAGCACGAATTCGTTAGTACAGCATCTCTTTGCTGGAAATGTTCTTGGACAGAGTGGTAACTGTACAATTTAACGTAGCAATTTGGTGTACTTTTTTATCCTGTAGAAAAGATACATTTTGCAAATCAGGTCACACCCAGTGCGTGATCAGACGTGAGCACATTCCTTCAGAAGAGCCCCACTGGTGTGGCTTACCCACGAAGACAGCATGCTGGCCAAGATGATTGAACGATGGTGGAAAAATGAGTGAAGTGTTTGATCGTGGAGTCGGGGGCACTCTAAGGACCTGGACCAGTGGACGTCAGCCATCTGAGAGACCGGTGCGCTAAGGAAGCGTTAGCTTTTTTCTGTGTGACTCCAAAACCCAGAATGTGGATTCGTCAAAGGCTAGAAATCAGCTCTCTAAGATTAATTTGTTTCTAAACATTGAGATTTTCCCAAACGTCATGGCATGCCTTGTCCATGCTTCCATCCTGGAGAGTTTAATAAGCAGTTGCTAAGCAACCATCTAACTAGAATGTTCTAAAGAGAATTTCTACACTAGGTTGTACATTCTAGGGGGTTATACTGTTATGCCTCTAACATGCCTTCAACTCCCAAACTCAAGGATACATGATGCTGCTGGAAGGATCTCTACATCGGGAAAGAGATTGGGCCATGCGCCAGTTGACTCTGATTCTCACTGCCCTTTCAATTCTTAGCAGGAATCACACCCCAGAGTCTCAGCCTTTTTTTTTTTTTTTTTAAGTCACAAAAACACATTTCTTAACTAATTAAACAGATCTACACAGAGCAATGCATTTCTTGGTAAGATTTAAGTCCCCAAGACAATGAGTAGAATGTCCACAAGAACCCCTCTGCTAAAATATATAGAGCATTTTGCTGCAGTTTTGGGCTAATAAGCATTGCAAAACAGTGAGATTTTCTAATTTCCTCGTTCTTATTTTTCATGACAACATCTGTTGACCTACAACTGGCATCCAGCATAGCCCATATGTGCCAGAAATTGTAAAGGTAGACAGGAGCAGAAAGGGAGGGGGGTCCGTGGAATAAGGAGTAGGAAGAAGGACAGCAGGATGTTTGCTTTTGCTTTTATTTTTTTTTAAAGATTTTGTTTATTTATTCGACCGAGATAGAGACAGCCAGCGAGAGAGGGAACACAAGCAGGGGGAGGGGGAGAGGAAGAAGCAGGCTCATAGTGAAGGAGCCTGATGTGGGGCTCGATCCCATAACGCCGGGATCACGCCCTGAGCCGAAGGCAGACGCTTAACTGCTGTGCCACCCAGGCGCCCCTTACTTTTGTTTTTAAAATCATCTCTTAAAGCCAGAGACAAAATACAAAATACCCACAGTAGGATAAAATCGGCACTGAGCTGGTACGAGCCAGGGGAGTCTCTTCGTAAGGACTTACCGAGGGACGGCTGGGTTGGTGGAGCTGTGTTTTGAAGGTCATGACGGTCCCCAAGCCAATGACCATTTAATGACTTTATTATAGTTCCCTTCCAAAAATTGGTAACATTTCCTGCTAAATGTTTACAGGTTTTTGCTTGGTGGTGTCATATCTAACCAGCTTTGAAGGTCAGCAGCGCCCAGTCCTGCCATCCTTCTGATTCTATGCTGTGTTTCCTTCTGCAACTTGAAACCATTCCTGACCTTCCCCAGGCATCGAAGCTAAGATAATCTCGACTTTCAAGGGTATTCACAGAAGAAGAGGGAGTTTTAAATGCGTCTATTCTCTCAAAATGTCCGATATTTTTGCAACAAACCTTTAAATGATGTGTGGGTCTGGTACAAGGCCATTTGAGATTTGACCCATTGTCACTCTGGACCTCACGTTTGGCTTTGCCTCAGTAGGGCTTATGCTAACGAAGCAAGGTAGGAGTGAAGACCAAAAAAAAAAAAAAAAAAAAAAAAAAAAAAAATCACCATTTTTTTCTTCCAGAAATGTGTTTTTATTTCTACTGACACGATAGAGAGAACAGGAATCGAATAAAAAATAATTGTGTTCACTACAAGGGAAAGCTTCCCAGTGCATACTTACAGATAGTTCTTACTGAACCACTAGTTGCTAAAACTAATGGTTACCTCTGGCTTCAGTTGGAAATAACCTACTATCCAATTATAGTTTCCAGAATAGTTCCCATCTCCCCTTTAGAGCGGGAGACCGCAGCAGTAAAAGGTAATTAGCAAGAACTGCAGGGACAGCATATTTTCTACACTGGGTGACGATGCCGAGTTTAAATGAGTGAAGGAAAAGTGACTTCGTTTTCTCTCTTTGATGGAAATTTTGACTGCTAATGTTTCTATGTATTTGAAGTATTCTGAGACTGTATAAAACCACTCCCACAAGGTGAGGGAAACTGCATAATGACTGTATGAGAACCCAGATAATTGATGGTGGTAACCCAAGCTGGTGAGGGCTTGGTTGTTTTTCAGACTCTGATTATCAATTGTCCTTGCTCTGCCGATGAACTGGGGACCAGACCGGAGCACAGGCTAGAAATAGAAATGTACAGAGTGGTCCAGTGGGAAGCAAATTATTTTATTATTTTTTTTAAAAGATTTATTTATTTACTTGAAAGAGAGAGAGAGAGGGAGCACAGAGGGAGAGGGAGAAGCCGACTCCTGCTGAGCAGGGATCCGGATGCGGAACTTGATCCCAAGACCCCAGGATCTTGACCTGAGCTGAAGGCAGACACTTCACCGACTGGGCCACCCAGGCGCCCCAAGAAAGCAACTTATTTGAAAAAGAACAACAATGTACTGTTTTTCTTTTTTTAATTTTTATTTAAATTCAATTAACATAGTATAGTATTAGTTTCAGAGGCAGAGGTCAGTGATTCATCATTTGCATAGAACACTCAGCGCTCATGACATCACCTGCCCTCCTTAATGTCCCTCACCCAGTGACCCCATCCCTTCACCTCCCCCACAGCAGCCCTCAGTTTGTTTCCTGCGCTTAAGAGTCTCTTACAGTTTGTCTCCCTCTCTGATTTCGTCTTTTTATTTTTCTCCTCTCTTCCCCTATGCGCCTCTGTTTCGTTTCTTAAATTCCACATGTCAGGCAGATAATGACGACCAGCACTTGTTGTGTGGCTACCTCTGGCCAAACAATCCGTTCTCATTCACTCGATGGACCTTCTTGCATGTGTTCTGTATCTTCAGGGATGGGCACTCAAGGGGCTCAAAGTCCAGTGAATGGTGGGGGCAGGGAGGGGGGACGGTTTACAAAAGGGTTAAAGAGGAAGAATTTCTAGGACTGGCAAAACCAGTCCTAGCTGCTAGTTAATAGACATGCCTGAAAACAGGGTGGGGGAGGGAGAGCAAAAGAAAAAAACCAAACCAAACAAACGAAAGGGGAAAAGTGTTAGATTTCTAGCAGCTGAAGCCATAGACCTTTGCATTTGGTCTAAGATGCCCTGAAGTCAAGGGATCTGGGCTGGAAGGGATTTGAGTTTCCCATCAGACATGGTATCGCTATCATCTCCTTTTTGGGTGTCCCAAGAATCGAGTTTTGTTCATATTCCTTCCAAGCTGACCTGATTGTGTTTGAACTCTACTCTGACTCCCTGTTGTGTATCTCCTTCTCCGTCCCCCTGTGTCTGCCTTGGCCGTGCCTTATGCTACTTGAGAGAGGTAACAGTTTCCATATTCTATAAATAGGCAAACAGGCACCCAAATCTGGGTCTTCCCTCTGAGAGTGGCCAAAGGCTCTGAAGATCTGGATTCTGAAAACAGTTCTTCCAGCATCTCGGGTATCTCCAGGGAAATGATTAATTCCTCTGTATCTCATTTCCAGAGAAAAGATCAAAACTGGCAGAAAAATTCCTAACTCCGTAAATATTACTGTGAATGAGAAAAGTGGCTTATAATTCACACGACTGCAGTCAGAATTTTCCATAACAAAGAGGACTCTAGTAGTGTCCAGAGAAATAGTGGGTAAGCACATCAACAGGCCATGGGTCGTGCCTGTGGCACTGAAAACTACTGTCACCACTCAGGGCCCTTTATAAATGAGCAGATCTGCGAAGGCCAATGCCTGCTGTGAGCCACCCCATCTTTAACTTCTTTCTCACACACCACAGAGTTGACAATGGGAGTTTTTTTTGTTGGTTTTTTTTTTTTTAAAGATTTTATTTATTTATTGGACAGAGATAGAGACAGCCAGCGAGAGAGAGGGAACACAAGCAGGGGGAGTGGGAGAGGAAGAAGCAGGCTCATAGAAGAGGAGCCCGATGTGGGGCTCGATCCCTTAAAGCTGGGATCACGCCCTGAGCCGAAGGCAGGCGCTTAACCACTGTGCCACCCAGGCGCCCCTGACAATGGGAGTTTTACTTCCGAACCCACCCATTCTGAAATCTGCAGCTTGAGTTCATTGTTGAATAAAAAGCATGAATCAAGGGGCGCCTGGGTGGCACAGCGGTTAGGCGTTTGCCTTCGGCTCAGGGCATGATCCCGGCGTTATGGGATCAAGCCCCACATCAGGCTCCTCTGCTGGGAGCCTGCTTCTTCCTCTCCCACTCCCCCTGCTTGTGTTCCCTCTCTCGCTGGCTCTCTCTCTCTCTCTGTCAAATAAATATATAAAATCTTAAAAAAAAAAAAAAAAGCATGAATCAAGCAAAATTAAATTGCCTACACTTCCTGTGAGATTCGAGGCCAGGGAACCCCTTTCCATGCGTGATGGATACTGTGAAGACTGATTTTCTGTTCGATTATCCCACAACAAAATGAATTGGGCGAACCGATCTTTGTGGCGGTGGTAACCACCATGGTCTATGGGTCCGTCTCTGGTATTTTCCGGGCTTCGCTTCCTCCAGCTTCTCGCTGATGGATCTGCCTGCAGTTTCCTGGGCCAACCTCAACGGCGGCAAGAAGGGGAGGTGACTGCACATCTTGCTGTTCATAGGTTTAAGGACTAGTGGGCCTAAGAGAACCTCAAAACGCCCATGGGGCATACTTCCCTCCTCGCTATTTTAACCCAGTCCATAGCAGTGGGCTCCTGCCTCAGTTTCCCCAGCTAGCTACCGCACGCACGCTCAGGGGCAGAGCAGTGTTCTAGGTGCCAGTGCACTTGGCTAGTTTCCAAACTCTTGTCTACACGAGGTTATAATCCTGCCAGGACAAGCCCTTCAGCAGACACCATGTCACCGCCCCCCCTTTTGCCCATTTTAGGCTGGATCGCTCTGAGACAAACCTGCCCAAGGTGGGCCTGAGCAGAGTCTCCTCAGTCTACAGCTAGACCAGTCTCCCAGTTCCTGTCCTGTCTCGCCCGTCTTCCTCCCTCCTCATCTGTTTACCCAAAAAGCAATGGGACTCCCCATCAAGGCACCCCAAAAATCAGCCACTCCTTGTTGCCAGGAGGTTCCAGATTCTACTGTCTCTGGGATAAAGTGCCAGAGAAGAGCTCAGGAACGCTGCTCCCAGGCCGGGAAAGACAACCCCCAAAGCTTCATTCCACCCCATTTGGCCTCTGGATCCAGACTGACTTCCCGCTTGTTCGAAGTGTAGATTCTCACTGCCTGTGACATTGCCGCTTTGACGGAGGACACAACTCTGCTTTCTAAGGAGGAGAGTAGCTGATAGCTGTCCCCATCCCTTTTCACCATGACCTTTTTTAAACCACAGGAGCGCAGAGGCAGGTTTGAACTTCTGGGAGGTGAGCTCAGTTCTACTCGAGATGGGGAGAGACCCGGGCAAAGGACGCGGCTTAGTGGGACACCCCATCAGATGGGTCTCAGCAACCCAGAGAACAAGATGGAAAAATTAGATGGCGTCGTTCCTTGTGGCCTCCCTCCCCATCTTTCCAAACAAAAGGTATTTGTATCCTTTTGTAAAAAAAATATATTTTTATTTTGAAATAACTGCAGATTCCTAGGAAGTTGGAGAGATAGTACAGGAAGGTCCTCTCTACTCTATCCAGTTTCCCTCGATGGTGACACTTTACACAGTTGTCCTACAACATCAAAAGAAGGAAACTGACATTGGAGCAAGTGTGGGTGTACAGTTCTAAGCTATTTTATCACATGTATAGATTTATGTAACCACCGCAGTCAAGATACTGAACTATTCCATTACCACAATGCTCCTCTCCTTTTTTAAAGATGTATTTATTTATTTGAGAGAAAGAGAGAGAGAGAGACAGAGTGCACATGTGCGAGCATGGGGGCAGATAAGGGTGGAGGGAGAGGGAGAGAGAGAATCTCAAGCAGACTCTGTGAGAGAGAGGAGCCCAACTCGGGGCTCAATCTCCCGACACCCAGTTCTCGACCTGGACTGAAACCAACTGACTCCACCCCACCACAAGGCTCCTCTTCATGCTAGAACACACTCCCCTTATCCTCACCATCCCTAATCCCTAGAAATCACAAATTGGGTCTCCATCCCTACACTTTCGTCATTTTGAGAGTGTTATGTAAGTGGAATCATGCAAGGTGTGACCTTTAAGATTGCTTTTGTATTTTGTCCATTCGGCACAATGCCCCTGAGATCCAGCCAAGTTGTGGTGTGCGTCAATAGTTAATTTCCTTTTATTGTTGAGTAGTATCCACGGTATGGATGTACGACAAGTTACTCAGCGATTCACCCATCAAAGGACATTCAGGTTATTTCTAGTTTTTGGCTATTAAAACTAAAGCTGCTATGAGTGATAGCGTACAGGGTTTTGTAGAGATATAAATTTTCTCCTCTCGGGAATCAATGTCCAGGAGCCTAAGTGTGGGGTTTTCGGTAAGCACATGCTTATCTTCAAAAGAGTCTGCAGAACTATTTCCCAGGTGGCTGTGCCAATGAATGTATGATGGACTTGTTTCTCTGCTTCTTCCCAGCTCTTCCTGTTGTCATAAATTTTTTCTTCTCTTTTAGCTTTTCCAATAGGTTTGTAGTGATGTCTCATCATGGTTTTAATTTGATTTTCCCAATTGCTAATGCTGTTGAAATTCCTTTCGTACTCATAGTTGCCATCCTTTCCCCCTTTTCAATGAAATGTCACTTCATGTCTTTTGCCCACTTTCCAGTTGGATTGTTTGCGTTGTGTTTACTGTTGACTCTTGAGAGTTCTAGATATCAAACCTCTGTTGGATATGCGATGTGGAAAAGTTTTCTCCCCGTCTGTGGCTTGTCTTTTCAATCTCTTGCCAGTGGAATTTGCAGAGCTAAAGTTTTTAATTCTGTTAAAGCCCAATTTGCCAATTTTATTCTTTTATGGATCATGTTTTTGCTGTGCTGTGCCTAAAAACTCCTCACGTGACCCTTGGTCTGAGAGATTTTTCTTCTAGAAGTCTCTAGTTTTATAGTTTACATTTAGATTTATAATCTATTTTGTCTTAATTCTTGCATAAGGTGTGGGATTTAGGTCAAGGCTCCCCCACCATGAATACTCAATTGTTCTAGCACCATTCTGAAAAGACTATCCTTCCTCCATTGAATTACTTCTTCCCCTTTGTCCCTGCATGGATTTACTTCCAGATTCTGTTCTCTATCAGTCTTGTTTATTGTAGCTACACAACGAGCCTGGACATTGAGTAGAGTGACTCCTCCTGCTTCATTCTTCTTTTTCAAAACTGTTGTAGTTATCCTAGTCCCTTCACCTTTCAATGTAAGTTTCCGAATCATCCTGACTACATCCACAAAGATTTTGCTGGGATTTTGATAGGAATTGCACCAAATCTACATGGACTGCATTGCATTAAACGGATATGGACTTGACATCTATACTATGTTGAGCCTTCCTATCCATGAACTCCGTACGTCTCTCCATTTGTTTAGATCTTTAATGTCTGTCTTCAGGGTTTTGGAATTTTCAGTATGCAAATTCTGTACCTGTTCTGTTAAATTATGTCCAAGCATTTCATTTTGGATTAATTTTAAATTTTCTTTTAAATTGTGTTTTTGGACATGTTCATTGCTAGTATATAGGAAGACACTTGATTTTTGTATGTTGCTCTTTAGTCCTGCAGCATTCCCGAACTTACTTATTAATTGTACACTCTTCCTTCTGGCCTCCATGATTTCAGTGAGAAATTTGCTGTGTTTGAATTCTTTTCCCCTACATGTTAGCGTTGGTTCTCTCTCACTGTTTTCAAGGTTTTCACTTTGTTTTTAGTTTTCAGAAGTTCAATTATAATATGTCTTGATATGGATTTCCTTGGGTTTATCCAGTTTGGGGTCACATTGCTTCTTTAATTGGTAGGTTTATGTCTTTTACCAAAGTTGGAAATTTTTCAGCCATTATTTCTTTAAATACTTTTTCTGCCCACTCTCTTTCTCCTTTCCTTCTGGGACTTTTATGACATGAGTGTCAGATCTTTTTTATGGCCACAAAGTTCCCTCTGCTCTTTTTTTTTTTTTTAAGTCAGTTTTCTCTCTATTTTTCAGATTGAGTAATTATGATTGTTCTGTCTTCCAGTTCACTAATTATGTCTCTGTCCTCTCTATTCTACTGTTGTGCCCATCTACGGAGTTTTTTCATTTCAGTTATTGTGTTTTTTCAGACCTAGAATTTCCACTTGGTTTTTACTTTCTGTTTTGTTGCTGAGACTTTCTACTTTTTAATTTGCTTCAAGTGTGTTCATAGTTGCTTTTTGAAGCATTTTTATGATAATGGCCATAAAATCCTTGTCAGATAATTCCAGTACCTCTGTCACTTTGGTGCTGGCATCTGATGATTGTCTGTTCTCATTTGAGTTGAGATTTTCCTGGCTCTTCGTATGACAAGTGATTTTCAATTATATCCTGGACATTTGCAGTATTGTATTATGAGAATCTGGATCTTATTTAAATCTGTTTCTAGCAGACCTCCTCTGACCTTGTGCCAGCAGGTGAAGGAAGGAACCACATCATTACTACTACACAGGAGTGGAAATTCAGATTCAACACAGCTTTTGTGGACTCAGTGGGGGAGGGGCCATCTTGTAACTACAGAGCAGGGGTGGGAGTTCAGGCTTCCCGCTAAGCCTCTGATGACTCCATTCTGGCAGGAGAAGTGGGGGCACCTCTCGCTACATGGCCTCCGGTGACACCAGTGTGTGTGTGTGTGTGTGTGTGTGTGTGTGTTGAGGGAGAATGTTCATCAATCACCCTACATCAATCCTGACTCTCCAGTAGGTCTTCTGAAGTACCACCAGGAAGGAGTGGGTCCCTCATTCCCACTGTGGATGGAAGTTCAAACTCTCTGGGTGGCCTCTGCTAAGGAAGCCGCCATTCCCCACTTGGCTTTCTCTCTTACTACCCCAGCAGGGACTAGAGGGTGCTTACTTAACAGCCTGTCCAGGACGGATGACTAAGCTCCCTACTCAGCTTTCGCTGGCAGGTATGCAGATTGGACCACAGATTTCCCTGTGGTGTTTGGCCTACTTGTGGTGGGGCTTGTCTAAAACTTTCCTGTCTTGGTAGGCTGCCCGTTACCTGGTCCTTTGACTGGAGAGCAAGTTTTTCCTGGGGCTTCTTTTGTCTATGTGCATTAGTGCTTCCAAATTGCTGGCTTCTGCAGGGCCCAGTCTGGGATATATGAAGCAAAAGAGAAAACAGAGAGTTTACAACCATGCTGGTGTCCTGAGGGCTCCAGAACTGGTCGGCCTTCTCTCCACCTTAAAGAGTGTTCTTACATTTGTTTTATACATAATGTTCAGGATTTCTAGCTGCACTTAGCAGGAGGAATAGGGAGAAGTGTGTCTACTCCATCTTATTGGGAGTGTTTATACCATTTTAAACTTGAAATATAAAACAGCTGGCTTATGAAAATTATGAAGAGATTCCACCATAATGAACATGGGCAAGAAAGGAAGCATTCTTCAAGAAAACCGAATGATCATTTACTGTGAGCTGACCCATCTGAGCAGGGAATAAACATCCTTCATTTATAGAGTGGTCTTAAAGGACAGAGATCCTTAAAGAAGAAAGAGTAGAAATGGTAACAAGCACCGAGCCAGTCTTTGGAAGGTCTTGAAAGGCAGGCGGAAGTGTGACCTCCATAGGAGCTACCGTGGGATGTAGCACAGCTAGAAATAAAGGGGGCTTCCGAGTAAACCCTCGTGTTTGCGTATCACTCACCTGTTGTTACTTAGCTTCTCTGAGCGTGTCGAAAACGGGTATAATCCTTTAAAGGAGTGTTGTAAGATTAGACGCAAAGGTCCTAAGTGTTCTAGGTAGGCACTCTACCCTGCTGAAGAAACAGTAATATTAAAATAGGATAGGTTATGAAGATGTTAAATATGGAATGATGCAATTAAAATGAGCTCAAGAACTGATGTGGGGAAACAAAGGCAAAAGAAAAAGTTGTATTTCCTTACTACTTAAAATCCATTGACAAGTCCTTGAAGCGGGCAGATTGACCTTCCTTAGGAACTCAGCTGCCTCAATGTCAATACTTTTGCTAAGGTAAGAGGCAATCTTAGCCCAACCCCCCAGGATCCTGTAAGTCTACTTTAATGCATCAAAATTCCTTTGGAAACTTCCTTTATCTCTACCCCCAAGATATGTCAGCAATCACCCTCCAAGCATAAGACTCACTGATACACATCTGAAGGGTCTCATGACTGAGTTTTTACTAGACAATAGTAAATGACCTTTTCCTAACAACAGCTAGCCCCCTCAAGGTCCTGGAAACCTTGTTTCCAAAATACCTTGGAGGCTTACACTGTCCCTAAGCCCCTCCCAGCTTGAAAGTATATAGTCAGCCATTCCTCAGAACCCCGTGCAGCTCTTTCTGCCCATGGGTCCTGTCCCCGTGCTTTAATAAAACCACCTTTGTACACCAAAGACATCTCAAGAGTTCTTTCTTGGCCATCGGCTCTGAACCCCACCACTTCCCACCATATCAGAACTTGACAAAACACGGAGGAAATTTGGGGGATTAAAGAGAGTGTAACTTGGTGTATGAGTTAGGAGGCTGTCATACGTCATTATCTGGAAGAGGTGATAAAAATTGGTAGCCAGTGGTGTGGTTTGGTCTGGTGGAACCAAAAACATGAAGAATACCAACACATTTTAAAGGGGGAAAAATGACATGATTTATTTCTGAATATGACAAATACAGACGAGTAAAAGTTCACTAATTCTTGGTGAATATAAGGAGATATGGTAGTTTATAGAAAAAATTCCGAGTAAGTTCTTTGCAATTATATAAATTAATCAGCACTTCTTTTCAGGCATACATAGTCAACTCTTGCCAAGTACAGGCTTTCTAGAATCTCTTCTGATGATTAAGGAAACAATGACTCACAGTATAGATGCAGAGAGGTTTTCTCTTCTAGGCTGTTTGGCTGGTCTAATAATTAAATTGATATAATGCAGATTAACAGGAGAAAAACAAACAGAAGTTTAATAACATGTGTCCCTCCTGTAGGCATTGCAGAGACCCAAGGAAACTGGGTAACTCCTTGAAATGGCTGAAACCATCACCTAAAACATCATCTCCAGCTAGAAGATGTTGGGGGTGGGGAGTCAGTTACCGGAGGCGGCCAGGAAAAGCCCAGGAAACAAGGGTGAGGTTGTTATGCAGATTTCAGCCACCATCTTCTCCACCAACAGGAGTTTCTAGAGATTAGGAGTCAGCCCCCCGCCCCGCCCCCAAGCTGGTACAGCCTGGGAGACGCCCTTACAAATGGAGATTTCCCTTATAAATGTAAGCGTCTCTTACAAAAGGGTCACTGCTGCTCAGTTTTCAGGGCTTCCTCTGCGTCTGCTGTTTCTTAACAATAACCAGTTTAAAATAATTCCCATGCCAAAAAGACACAGTAGGGGGCAAATTCTGCTCCCCTTAAACAGTTAGCTTTTTTTTTGGGGGGGGGTAACGCTGTAGTATACTTTTAAACAATTCCTGTTCTTAATATTTGAAACATACCCTCTGGGGATTTCTTTGTACTTTTGATTTTTTATACTATATTTTATTATGTTATGTTATATTATGTTATGTTATGTTATATCAATATATATTACATATATTACCATAATATATTTATATATCAGAGAATTTTCTAAAAAGGAAAAACTATCATAAATAATTTTAATAAGCCTGAGCAAATTTTATTTTAGCATGAAGTTTTTCATATTTAAAATTCACAGTCAAAACTTTATTGATTGGTTGGTTGGTTTAGTTGTGAAATGTATTTGCAACGTGGTTAAGCTATCCATACTTCAATTGTCTTCCTTTTATACCAAGTAACTCTGAGTCACCAAGTCCACATTTTCCAAATTCCTCCTTGGGATGCAAAACACCATTTATATTTTAAACTCCCCTACTCAGATAATATATAAACACCCATAGCTGAAAATGACAGATTTCTTTTAGTTTACCAGGGATCAAGGAGAAAAGGCAAGAGGAAAGATGACACAGGCATCATAGAGTGAAAGTTGAAAGCTAATTCCCCCAGAGACAGGAAATACCCACCCAAACACACACACACACACACACACCATGACAGAAAGTAGCTACTGAGTCCTGCACACAATACAAAAAATACTTTCTAGAGAAATGCTTGTATTTAATTCTCGTGAGAGTGGCAAAACACACAAGGCTTGTGTCAAGAATTTTCAAAAGAAATCGTAACTTCTACCCTTTTTTGGGCACTTTGCTAGGAACTCTGTGCCCCCTGCACACATTATCTCATGGAATTCTTGCAGCAATTCTGGGAAATGGGCAGATATGATTATTCCACTTGGGCAGATGAAGAAACTGGGTTTCAGAGAGGCTAAGGGATGTGTCCAAGGTCACCCTGCCGGTATGAACTTGAGCCCTGCCTTGATCCTGATTTTGTTTGACTTCCAATCCTACTCTCTCAAGTACTGTGTGCATTGCTTTCTATAACTTCCCCCGGGGAAAAAACCAGACCTTGTGGGTTCTCTTTCCACTAGGAAAATAAGAACAAACTCTTTCATAATGGGAGCATTAAACTATTTCATTTGAATGTTTGTCCATTTTACTAGACGAAGATTGCCTATCAGTGGATAACTTGGATAACAAATAGGGAGGAATCTTGAGTTAATTTCTGCTTCCCTCTTGTGTCAGAGACTAGTAATGACGATTGCAGGAGCTGCATGCTGCCTTCTCCCTTCTTTATCTCCCCTGTATTCAACCTATAAATGGCTCCATTTCCTCTCCATCCAAGTGAAGGAAAAGTCTGAATTTGAAAATTTGATCTGCTCACAAACATACCTCAGATCCCTTGAAACTCTTAGTAAAATATATCTATTTCCTTAAACGCAACAATTTCAGTGCATGCTAGAATAATGAAATCAATACAATACAATGCGATAAACCTTCTTTGTCTCCTGTCTTCCGCAACAAACTGTCTCAAAACAATTTTCAGTATTAAGTAATGCTATTACCAAGTGATGAGCGCTTCTCCGGAGGAAGCGGGAGGACTACGGCTGCCGTGGTGGGCTTTGGGTCTATTTTAGGACCTTCGTCACTGCTTTATAAAATACAGATGTATCCTTTCTGTTCACATTGTTACGTCTCTGAAAAGTCATGCTGCTTATTGCATCGTTACATGCTCTGGAAGGGCTTTCTATTTAAGGAAAGCCTTCCGTGAATCCTTTTTCTAGAGCAAATAATGAGTCCTCAATACTAGGTGATTTAAAAATCCACTTTTTATGCAGATCAGGATTACTTAAGAATGCTCTAGAATGTTCATAGAAAGGGTCTTATGGTAACAGTCCGACGGGGAGCAGAGGCTGAAGACTTGGCAACTGTTTCCTCATAGACATATGTTTCTCCAGAGTGGTTTTAGGGAGCGGTTATTGATGCCGTTGGTGGGGGTGCGCGAGGATCTCCCCAGTTCCAGTCACCTTTTGGCACTAGGGCTGAAATTATCATTAACTGTCTCTCGCTTCGGCTACAAAACTTGGTGAGAGTACAGTGACATCAAGAGACCCCCCTTCACAATTTCTACTCTCCTTTTCTCTATTTTTATTGTCACTACACTCGTCTCCCAAGCCAGGGCCAGGAGCTCTCTTCAGAGCACTGCGTCTGAAAAGTTCATACCTGGCCTTGGTATTTGAATTGTGCCAGGGCAAAGCTACTCCATGAAGCAGAAACGCACTCTAAGGTCCATGTGCTACCCAGCCAAGACCTCATCTCTAAAGAAGGAGGTGCTGTGAAGTCATAGAATGGAAAGAATAAAGGGTGTTTTCGCAGAGTGGAGTCCACTGTCCTTTGCCTTCGTAGGGCAATTGGTAAATTGGACGGAAGCAGCGGTGCTCTAGCAGATCAGAGGCATTTACGGAGAGAAGTTACTAGTGACTGAACTGTACTAGCTAATACGGCAGTCACTAACCACAAATGGCTAGTTACATTTAAATCAATTAAAATTAAAGAAAACTAAAAATGTGGTTCCTTAGTTGCCTTAGCCATGTGTTAAGGGCTCACCAGCTGCATGGGGCTCCTGGTCACTACATTGGGTAGCACACGTATAGAACACTTCTGTCATCGCAGAAAGTACTAAAAGACAACGCTTCTGGAAGACTCCATGACTCTGATGAGTTCATAACCAATGGCCTGAAGAATGACGATCGAGAATCCCTAGGAGTGGCTTCCCTTATACCTGTAAGTGGTTAAGTCTAATGCAGGAAAGAAGAGAACAGAAAAAAATCAGGATTTAAAAGTCCGCCCGGGGCCAGGAGGGGAGTGGCAATCCTCCGACACTGAGGTTGACTTTTCTTCTACGGGAAACTGGATTCCTCGTAGTGGTGGCTGGATTAAAGCACCAAAATAGAAATTTCATTTTTACTAGAAGTACAGAATTCTTATACTCTTGCACCTAGCACTCTCAGAAGAAGAAAAACCCCAGTGGAATATTTGCAGCACAATCGACACAAATCATACCATATAATTTTCCAGGTTATGCACATATCTCAATACGTTTCTGGATAGTTTGGAAGGTCATGCATTCAACACGCAGAAGTGACTTAGGGCCATAATTATGAAAGGGAATTCCAGAAGACGATTTCTCCATCTCTGACTCTCAAAATGCAGAGGTAGAGGGGATATGCAATTTCACGTTGAATAGAAATACCAAGTAGAAAATAGACGTAGATTTTCCCAAACCATGCACTTCGGCACCCTGGTTCCACTCAGTGGATTTCACCGCAGTTCCCTCACGGTTCTCTGGTGCCATGACGAATAACGCCCGTCTCCACGCACCCAGCATCTCACTCTCGGAGAGAAATATGTGCCAGGAGCCTCCAACCTGCGGCAGCCAGAGCCACAACCGAGGGAAGTGGCCCGCTTAGAGAGAGGCACTGCACAGCATGAAACGTGTCAGTGGCCCACATCTAGAAACATCTGGAGCCTTTATAAATTCTAAAACCACAGTGCAGATTTGACATCATGGAGGAAACACTCATGCTTCAGCTACTTGTAAGCCATACGTGAAGGAAATTTTAAATGTCCTTTTGTAGGGTCTTGATTTGAGGGCAGGTGACTCTGGGGTCCCCCGCGGTCCCACCACCTTGGCCCCATCTGGGTCCCCTTCCCTATGCAATCTGATTTTGCCCATACAATAAATTCAGAGAGTAGAGATTATCAACCCTGTCACATTGGCAAAGAAACTGAGAAGAGTGTTTTAGAGCAGTATTTCAGGAATGGAGTATTTGAAGGGTTTCTAGATACATCTCTTGCAAATTTTCCCTCCTAAATGTCAGGCATCTATTTTATTGGCTCTTATTTGAAAATGCCACATGGAAGAAAATTCCTAAACCATTTAACTGCCTTCGTGTGTCTTCCGTCCGTGGTTCTTCTCCAAAACCAGGTTCTGACAAACCTGTTTATCAGGCTGATCAAAGACAGAGTAACTTCCTACGCACAGTGAGCTGACCTTTCATTTCTTTTCCGATGGCTCTCCAGCTCTTCCCAATTGGAGCACACACTTCGGATCTATTAAAATATGTCCAAATACATACATGTATTTTTCAAAAAAAAATTTATCTTACAAAAATGAACCTTCAAATTGGCTTAAGGAGAAAACAAATTATTACGAGAACATCGACAGGTCTTTAGGAACCTGAGAGTGGGGATACAATTGGACCTCGGGAAACTAAGAACCAGGAGCCCGAATGAGCACAGACCTCTTTCTCTGTCTATTCTTTCTGCTCATATCTGTACATCTGATTTGTCGTTCTTTCTCGTTCTGCAGAACCACAAGACAGGAAACATCCCTAACAACATCTCTTGAGCTTTTTATTTCATAGCTTTGGCCACAAGACAGACACTAAGCTGACTCTGTTTCCAAAACGAATATCCCAAGGAAAAGAAGTATCAAGCCAGCCTGGAAGAGATCCATCTTTGCACAGGTCAGTTCTGCCTGTGAACCAGAGCCTTCTTTAAAACAATAAGAGGCTAGTGTGTGTGTGTGTGTGTGTGCACGCGTGTGCACGTGGGTGTATAAGCTTGTGGGCAAGGAATTGTCACTGCTAATTTTCTCTCTTTTTTCTTTAAAGTTAAGATCTCAAAATATCACTAATGAATTTTTCTTATTACCTGGCAGACTGAAGAATAAAATAACTTCAGATTTAAACATACCTTTATATTGTATAAACATCTTTCCCCCCTCTTTTAACAAAATATTTACAAGTACCAAGACTATAGCGTTTTTCACAAGTTGTCATTAAGTTGATCGGCCGTCTTATCAACTGGACACAATACATTTTGAATTGTCTGAAATATTTTGATTAAATTGAAGTTGATCTCCCTTGTCAAAGAATTTTTTATTATAAAAATAAAAATGGTTTAGAATACTGAATAACACATTATGGATTCACAATATTTATATCACCTACAAAAGTAATGATTAGGGCACATGCCTTGAGCATTACAAAAAAGAAAATATTAGCTGCATTATTACTTCTCACTTAACCAAAATTTTCCTTAATTGTCTACTCACAGACACTGCCCCTATTTCTGTTTTCTTTCTAGATTATGATCACTTGTTATCTTGAAGACAACCTATCAACTTGATAATAAGAGCAAAATAATAAATGTTTTGAATAGATCCTTTACAGCAGTAGGCAAGATTGAAAGGCAAACATGAAAATGTAAGCATATTATCATTAAAATAAGCAAAAATAATGAATATAAGAGGTTATCTCTAAACAAATATTTTAAAAATGAGTAAAAGGTCTGAACAGACATTTCTTGAAAGAAGATATACACACGTCCAAAGGGCACATGAAAATACATTCTCGTTATTAGTCACTAGGAAAATACAAAGCAGAACCACATCGATATGCCTCCTCACACTCACTCGGATAGCGATAATCAAAAAGATAGAANTACATTCTCGTTATTAGTCACTAGGAAAATACAAAGCAGAACCACATCGATATGCCTCCTCACACTCACTCGGATAGCGATAATCAAAAAGAGAGAAAATCACAATTGTTCACAAAGATGGAGAGAAATGTGAACTCTCGGTTGTCACTGGTGGGAATGTCAAATGGTGCACCTGTCTGGAAAACACTCTTGCAGTTTCTGAAAGATCAACTACAGAATAGAATCCACAATTTCACCCCCAGGTGTATGTCCAAGAGCACAGAAAGCATACATTCTCATAACAACTTATACACAATGCTCATAGAAGCATTAATAAAGCCAAATAGTAGAAACAACCCAAATGTCCGCCAGGCGATGAACGTATAAACAAAATCCANTGTTCCCTCTCTCGCTAGCTGTCTCTATCTCTGTCAAATAAATAAATAAAATCTTTAAAAAAAAAAAAGATAGAAAATCACAATTGTTCACAAAGATGGAGAGAAATGTGAACTCTCGGTTGTCACTGGTGGAATGTCAAATGGTGCACCTGTCTGGAAAACACTCTTGCAGTTTCTGAAAGATCAAATACAGAATAGAATCCACAATTTCACCCCCAGGTGTATGTCCAAGAGCACAGAAAACATACATTCTCATAACAACTTGTACACAATGCTCATAGAAGCATTAATAAAGCCAAATAGTAGAAACAACCCAAATGTACGCCAGGCGATGAACGTATAAGCAAAATATGNGGCGATGAACGTATAAACAAAATCCATTATGGCTACACGGTGGCATATGATTCAGCCAGAAAAAGGAATACTGGTAGATGTTACTGCGTGACTGAACCTTGAACACATGAAGCCAGGTGAAAAAGCCAGACACAAAATGTCACATTGCTTGATTCCATTTCTATAAATTGTCCAGAATAAGCAAATCCATCCAGAAAGTTCAGTGGCGGGGCGCCTGGGTGGCACAGCGGTTGNGGCGATGAACGTATAAACAAAATCCATTATGGCTACACGGTGGCATATGATTCAGCCAGAAAAAGGAATACTGGTAGATGTTACTGCGTGACTGAACCTTGAACACATGAAGCCAGGTGAAAAAGCCAGACACAAAATGTCACATTGCTTGATTCCATTTCTATAAATTGTCCAGAATAAGCAAATCCATCCAGAAAGTTCAGTGGCTGTCAGGAGCTTGGGCTGGGGGAGGGGAGATACGGAATGACTGCTAGTAGGTATGGGGTTTCTTTGGGGGATGGTGAGCCTGTTCTGGAATGACCTAATGGTGATATTTCACACCTGTGTGAATACACTAGAGCCACTGAATTATACACTTTACGGGATAAGGAGGAAATAAATGAAGTAAGTCCTGTTATCACCCCTATTTTACAGACGATAAAAAGGACTCACTAAAGATAAGCCATCTTTCCTAAGTCCCATAATGACAGTCCACTGCGTCACGCGGCGCTCTTGCCAAGTTCTCCTTGCTAGCGGAAGGTCAACGAACAAACCAGACAGACGGCCCTGATTTCTTTTCAGCTCGAGACAATGATATAAAATAGAGAGGCTTGTGCCATTTTTGCAGACTAGGTAGTGTACCCAGATATGCTGCAGGATTCCAATGACACGTAATAAAATCTGCGGGTTCCATTTACTGCAATTGCCTGCATTGGATCATTTGTAAACCTGTTCTGCCTTTGCCACATTTGAAAGCTTTTCTTGAAATGCAACGGGAATTAGGCTTTCAGCTCCTGAATCAGTACCGGTGTGGACTTGTCCTTTCCCGTTTTGCAAAATGGCTTAACCTCTCAGGGCTTAGTTTTGTTGTCCGTAATACAGGGATAATAGTAGTGCCCCCTTAGAGGATTAACGTGAGGATTAAACACTTAAATTAATACACTTGATCTGCTTAGGTCGGTGCCATGGACATAGTGGTTATTCATAAATGTTAGCTATTATAGTAATAATTAATATGCTTACACCAATACCATGCACAAATGATCACTCTTCCCCATAGCTCCTGTTAATATAGTTCATAACAGAAGAAAATTCACTTTAACTTGCAGGAGAAGCTGGCCATTGTTCACAAGCCACTCTAAGTGCTGCAAGAACAGGTGAACACTCTCGGATGGAGGCTGGTGAACGGCAGAGGAAGGAGCTCAGGGACGCCGGGAAAGCCAAGGAGGAAAGCGTTCTGCTGAATTAGTGCGCATTTTCCCCACGTGGAGGAAAATTCCCCAGTGGATGAAAACTCAAGCCAGTTGACTGTTCAAAGGAGGATTGGCCGGCGGAGGCATGCACCCCTGCAGGGCCGTTAGGCACAGCACACAGCCATTCAGAAACCCTTGGTCCTGCTTTCCACACCAACTCACCCTCACACCCCTCTTCGAGCTCCTTCTCTGGGCTCCCCTCAGAAGGCTAATTATCAGAGTCTCTCTGGCTAACCAGAAGTAAGTGCAAGACCACAGTGCCTGTGAGAACTGGAGATCCGTGGAGTCCATACCCGCTGGCTTCACTTCGGCCACCGGCGCACCTTAACTCAGTGAAACACACATACTTCCTCTCAAGCAGCCGACAGGTGCCTGGGGCTGCTACTCTTCCTCCACCTTTTTTTTTTTAAGTAAATTTACTAAAAAAGGAGGAAAGAAGTAGGTCAAAACCTAAAATCCAGACCTACTTGCTTTTTAAAAAGCTGATCACTAGTTTAGAGCAAACGTCTTAGACTTTGGAGAGATTATAGAGACACAGAGAACCATTCATCGATACACAATTACTCTGCGTTTCATTTGAACTATATTTAAACTACTGCAGGAACGCAGGCTGCCATTGCTTAAAAATACTTGAGAAAAAACAACAACATTAAGAGTTTGGTGTTACAATTCTTATAGCCTAAGAGCCATGCCTAATATATAAGCTAATTCCTTTTCTGGAGATCTAGAATTAAAAAAAAAAAAATCATAAAGGAAGACATAGTGAAAATCACTTAGTTTGGGGCGCCTGGGTGGTTCAGTCGGCTGAGCGTCCGACTCTTGATTTCGGCTCAGGTCATGATCTCAGGGTCCAGGGATCGAGCCCGCATTGGGCTCTGTGCTCAGCAGGGAGTCTGCTTGAGATTCTCTCTCTCCCCCTGCCCCACCCACCAAAATAAATAAATAAAATCTTTTTAAAAAATCACTTAAGTCAAGTTCTACGTTTAATGGGAATAAAAACCAAGGCACATAAAAAGTTATATGTTATTAAAAAAAAAAGTCATGAAGGTGGGTGGCTTGTCTAAGGTCAGAGCTAGTCAATACACTATTTCTTTCAGCCCTCTGCCTAAAACAAGTTCTCATGTCAAAGCCACCACACACACGGAGCTTCCTTATTTATTTAAATATATTGCTTAAAATAGTACTTATTTTTTAGCAGGTTATTTATAAAAATAAGCAATGCTCATTAGGAAAAAAATTAAAAATATATAAATATAGTAATAATAAAATGGAGGAAATATTCATACCCCATCAACTTTCTCCAGTTACATAAATTATCCTTGTCATTTAAAATACAGAATTATCTTAGTTCTCCATTTTTGTAACTATGGTTTATTGAGGATTCAAGTGTGGCTCTGTGCTGACGTCTGGGTAGGTATCAGCATAAGGCATTGTCAGGATGATTCTGTACAGATACTCATATTTCTGAATTGGTTTCTTGCCGCCTGTCAGGGAATTAGGGTTTGATATACTAGTCATGGATCCTCGAAGATCTTTTTATTCAGTGCACTGTTGGGAGATAATTTCCCATGAGGCTCTTGTGTTTCTGCACATTTTAGAAGCAGGGCACTGACTGCCCCTCCAGCAGGCCACGTTTTCAAGTATTTTCTAACAGTGGATAGTCTTGCAAGACAGAAATAGCACCTCCCTCCAGAGCAAAGGGCAGACATGCCTACTGCCCATTATAAAAGCTTTGGTTTCCTAAACTCAGGGCTCCTGTACTGTAATACAACCCACTTCATCCCCAAGCACCACCTGCCCCCTTCGCGTTGACCAGTGGGGGCAGGAGGTGGGGAGGTAGCACATGGGATGCCCCCACTTGGTTACTTACCACCAGTGCACTGACTTGCTGACTTGAGGTCTCATGCCTTCTACCAGCAGGCTACTTTGTGAGCTTTCCTTCTCCCAGACCTCTGCCGTTGAACTATATAAAAGTAGGCAGAACACAAAAATATCCTTAGATTGTACTTGTGGAAAAGAATAAAAATCTGGTCTCAGTTAAAGTGGGAAGAGGGTCAAACAGTCATCCATCTATCATATTTGTGAAAAAATAAGATGTTGGGATCAGCCCCTCTAATTATAAGTAATGTAGAAAGAAAAGCCATGTCACGTATGCTAATATACAAATATAACGTAGTTAAGACACGCACGAGCACACACACAACATATCAAGGACAAATAAAGAGATTAACCTAGAGGAAAATACAACTTAATTCTTCACAGTTGATTTCTGCTATAAATAACTTAAAAAAAACATTGATTTAATAAAATAACATTCTAAAGATAAGTTATAAAACAACAGAAGAAGGAGATTGGAAATACAAGAAATTAATTGTCAACCAAACCCACATCTTTTTTTGAAGTAATTAATTAGAAAAAGCAAGGAACAGAATAGGCATCCTTGAAAATCAGATTAATGACATAAAAGAAATACTCTAATGCAGATTAAAAAAGAAAAAAATGATTAGAGAGAAACTCAGAGAACATAAGGATGATCCCACATAAAAATATTTTTTACCTACAGTAGAGAATCCATCAAACTGAACAGCTCCCTGTTGTTTCTTCATGGCCAGAAGTGGAAGTGTATGGGATGTGTTTAGTTATCCTGTTTGCCATTGGTTACTCT